>NW_025956725.1:0-40216 GCF_023159225.1 Perognathus longimembris pacificus | reverse complement strand
GGGGTAGGCAGCTGTATATCAGGGAGTAAACCTTCTGAGAATAAAAACAGCTGGAGCTTGTTAAGGTAATTACACAGGGTAAAGGATAAAGTACTGGGAACTCCTCAGAAGAATCTGATTTGCGGTGAGGGGAGAGAGATAAAAGCTCATTTAGGAACGACATGAACATGCTGCGTAGGTAGCTGTTTATCAGTAAATATCTCCACTGAGATTAAGAAAAGCAATAGTTTAATAAATTAAGTACTTCCTGGTATGGTTACTGTACTGGTAACCCCCAAAAGAATCTGGATTGTGGTGAGGGAACAGAGAAAAAAGCTCATTTAGGACCTGCACTGACGAAGGGGGTAGGCAGCTGTATATCAAGGAGTAAAACTTCTGATAATAAAAACAGCTGGAGCTTGTTAAGGTAATTACACAGGGGAAAGGATAATGTACTGGGAACTACTCAGAAGAATCTGATTTGTGGTGAGGGGAGAGAGATAAAAGCTCATTTAGGAACGACATGAACATGCTGCTTAGGTAGCTGTTTATCAGTAAATATCTCCACTGAGATTAAGAAAAGCAGTAGCTTAATAAATTAAGGACTTCCTGGTATGGTTACTGTAATGGTAACTCCCCAAAAGAATCTGGATTGTGGTGAGGGAACAGAGAAAAAAGCTCATTTAGGACCTGCACTGACGAAGGGGGTAGCAGCTGTATATCAAGGAGTAAAACTTCTGATAATAAAAACAGCTGGAGCTTGTTAAGGTAATTACACAGGGGAAAGGATAATGTACTGGGAACTCCTCAGAAGAATCTGATTTGTGGTGAGGGGAGAGAGATAAAAGCTCATTTAGGAACGACATGAACATGCTGCGTAGGTAGCTGTTTATCAGTAAATATCTCCACTGAGATTAAGAAAAGCAGTAGCTTAATAAATTAAGGACTTCCTGGTATGGTTACTGTAATGGTAACTCCCCAAAAGAATCTGGATTGTGGTGAGGGAACAGAGAAAAAAGCTCATTAGGACCTGCACTGACGAAGGGGGTAGGCAGCTGTATATCAGGGAGTAAACTTTCTGACAATAAAAAAAGCTGGAGCTTGTTAAGGTAATTACACAGGGGAAAGGATAATGTACCAGGAACTCCTCAGAAGAATCTGATTTGTGGTGAGGGAAGAGAGATAAAAGCTCATTTAGGAACGACATGAACATGCTGCGTAGGTAGCTGTTTATCAGTAAATATCTCCACTGAGATTAAGAAAAGCAGTAGCTTAATAAATTAAGTACTTCCTGGTATGGTTACTGTACTGGTAACTCCCCAAAAGAATCTGGATTGTGGTGAGGGAACAGAAAAAAAAGCTCATTTAGGACCTGCACTTATGAAGGGGGTAGGCAGCAGTATATCAGGGAGTAAACCTTCTGAGAATAAAAACAGCTGGAGCTTGTTAAGGTAATTACACAGTGGAAAGGATAATGTACTGGGAACTCCTCAGAAGAATCAGATTTGTGGTGAGGGGAGAGAGATAAAAGCTCATTTAAGAACGACATGAACATGCTGCGTAGGTAGCTGTTTATCAGTAAATATCTACACTGAGATTAAGAAAAGCAGTAGCTTAATAAATTCAGTACTTCCTGGTATGGTTACTGTACTGGTAACTCCCCAAAAGAATCTGGATTGTGGTGAGGGAACAGAGAAAAAAGCTCATTTAGGACCTGCACTTACGAAGGGGGTAGGCAGCTGTATATCAGGGAGTAAACCTTCTGAGAATAAAAACAGCTGGAGTTTGTTAAGGTAATTACACAGGGGAAATTATAAACGACTGGGAACTCCTCAGAAGAATCTGATTTGTGGTGAGGGGAGAGAGATAAAAGCTCATTTAGGAACTACATGAACATGCTGCGTAGGTAGCTGTTTATCAGTAAATATCTCCTCTGAGATTAAGAACAGCAGTAGCTTAATAAATTAAGTACTTCCTGGTATGGTTACTGTACTGGTAACTCCCCAAAAGAATCTGGATTGTGGTGAGGGAACAGAGAAAAAAGCTCATTTAGGACCTGCACTCACGAAGGGGGTAGGCAGCTGTATATCATGGAGTAAACCTTCTGAGAATAAAAATAGCTGGAGCTTGTTAAGGTAGTTACACAGGGCAAAGGATAATGTACTGGGAACTCCTCAGAAGAATCTGATTTGTGGTGAGGGGAGAGAGATAAAAGCTCATTTAGGAACGACATGAACATGCTGCGTAGGTAGCTGTTTATCAGTAAATATCTCCACTGAGATTAAGAAAAGCAGTAGCTTAATAAATTAAGTACTTCCTGGTATGGTTACTGTACTGGTAACTCCCCAAAAGAATCTGGATTGTGGTTAGGGAAAGAGAAAAAAGCTCATTTAGGACCTGCATTTACGAAGGGGGTAGGCAGCTGTATATCAGGGAGTAAACCTTCTGAGAATAAAAACAGCTGGAGCTTGTTAAGGTAATTACACAGGGGAAAGGATATTGTACTGGGAACTCCTCAGAAGAATCTGATTTGTGGTGAGGGGAGAGAGATAAAAGCTCATTTAGGAACGACATGAACATGCTGCGTAGGTAGCTGTTTATCAGTAAATATCTCCACTGAGATTACAAAAAGCAATAGTTTAATAAATTAAGTACTTCCTGGTATGGTTACTGTACTGGTAACCCCCAAAAGAATCTGGATTGTGGTGAGGGAACAGAGAAAAAAGCTCATTTAGGACCTGCACTGACGAAGGGGGTAGGCAGCTGTATATCAAGGAGTAAAACTTCTGATAATAAAAACAGCTGGAGCTTGTTAAGGTAATTACACAGGGCAAAGGATAATGTACTGGGAACTCCTCAGAAGAATCTGATTTGTGGTGAGGGGAGAGAGATAAAAGCTCATTTAGGAACGACATGACATGCTGCGTAGGTAGCTGTTTATCAGTAAATATCTCCACTGAGATTAAGAAAAGCAGTAGCTTAATAAATTAAGTACTTCCTGGTATGGTTACTGTAATGGTAACTCCCCAAAAGAATCTGGATTGTGGTGAGGGAACAGAGAAAAAAGCTCATTTAAGACCTGCACTTACGAAGGGGGTAGGCTGCTGTATATCAGGGAGTAAACCTTCTGAGAATAAAAACAGCTGGAGCTTGTTAAGGTAATTACACAGGGGAAAGGATATTGTACTGGGAACTCCTCAGAAGAATCTGATTTGTGGTGAGGGGAGAGAGATAAAAGCTCATTTAGGAACGACATGAACATGCTGCGTATGTAGCTGTTTATCAGTAAATATCTCCACTGAGATTAAGAAAAGCAGTAGATTAATAAATTAAGTACTTCCTGGTATGGTTACTGTACTGGTAAACTCCCCAAAAGAATCTGGATTGTGGTGAGGAAGAGAGAAAAAAGCTCATTTATGACCTGCACTTACGAATTGGGTAGGCAGCTGTATATCAGGGATTAAACCTTCTGAGAATAAAAACAGCTGGAGCTTGTTAAGTTAATTACACAGGGGAAAGGATAATGTACTGGGAACTCCTCAGAAGAATCTGATTTGTGGTGAGGGGAGAGAGATAAAAGCTCATTTAGGAACGACATGAACATGCTTCGTAGGTAGCTGTTTATCAGTAAATATCTCCACTGAGATTAAGAAAAGCAGTAGCTTAATAAATTAAGTACTTCCTGGTATGGTTACTGTACTGGTAACTCCCCAAAAGAATCTGGATTGTGGTGAGGGAACAGAGAAAAAAGCTCATTTAGGACCTGCACTGACGAAGGGGGTAGGCAGCTGTATATCAGGGAGTAAACCTTCTGATAATAAAAAACAGCTGGAGCTTGATAAGGTAATTACACAGGGGAAATTATAAACGACTGGGAACTCCTCAGAAGAATCTGATTTGTGGTGAGGGGAGAGAGATAAAAGCTCATTTAGGAACTACATGAACATGCTGCGTAGGTAGCTGTTTATCAGTAAATATCTCCACTGAGATTAAGAACAGCAGTAGCTTAATAAATTAAGTACTTCCTGGTATGGTTACTGTACTGGTAACTCCCAAAAGAATCTGGATTGTGGTGAGGGAACAGAGAAAAAAGCTCATTTAGGACCTGCAATCACGAAGGGGGTAGGCAGCTGTATATCATGGAGTAAACCTTCTGAGAATAAAAATAGCTGGAGCTTGTTAAGGTAATTACACAGGGCAAAGGATAATGTACTGGGAACTCCTCAGAAGAATCTGATTTGTGGTGAGGGGAGAGAGATAAAAGCTCATTTAGGAACGACATGAACATGCTGCGTAGGTAGCTGTTTATCAGTAAATATCTCCACTGAGATTAAGAAAAGAAGTAGCTTAATAAATTAAGTACTTCCTGGTATGGTTACTGTACTGGTAACTCCCCAAAAGAATCTGGATTGTGGTGAGGGAAAAGAGAAAAAAGCTCATTTAGGACCTGCATTTACGAAGGGGGTAGGCAGCTGTATATCAGGGAGTAAACCTTCTGAGAATAAAAACAGCTGGAGCTTGTTAAGGTAATTACACAGGGTAAAGGATAAAGTACTGGGAACTCCTCAGAAGAATCTGATTTGCGGTGAGGGGAGAGAGATAAAAGCTCATTTATGAACGACATGAACATGCTGCGTAGGTAGCTGTTTATCAGTAAATATCTCCACTGAGATTAAGAAAAGCAATAGTTTAATAAATTAAGTACTTCCTGGTATGGTTACTGTACTGGTAACCCCCAAAAGAATCTGGATTGTGGTGAGGGAACAGAGAAAAAAGCTCATTTAGGACCTGCACTGACGAAGGGGGTAGGCAGCTGTATATCAAGGAGTAAAACTTCTGATAATAAAAACAGCTGGAGCTTGTTAAGGTAATTACACACTGGAAAGGATAATGTACTGGGAACTACTCAGAAGAATCTGATTTGTGGTGAGGGGAGAGAGATAAAAGCTCATTTAGGAACGACATGAACATGCTGCGTAGGTAGCTGTTTATCAGTAAATATCTCCACTGAGATTAAGAAAAGCAGTAGCTTAATAAATTAAGGACTTCCTGGTATGGTTACTGTAATGGTAACTCCCCAAAAGAATCTGGATTGTGGTGAGGGAACAGAGAAAAAAGCTCATTTAGGACCTGCACTGACGAAGGGGGTAGTCAGCTGTATATCAAGGAGTAAAACTTCTGATAATAAAAACAGCTGGAGCTTGTTAAGGTAATTACACAGGGGAAAGGATAATGTACTGGGAACTCCTCAGAAGAATCTGATTTGTGGTGAGGGGAGAGAGATAAAAGCTCATTTAGGAACGACATGAACATGCTGCGTAGGTAGCTGTTTATCAGTAAATATCTCCACTGAGATTAAGAAAAGCAGTAGCTTAATAAATTAAGGACTTCCTGGTATGGTTACTGTAATGGTAACTCCCCAAAAGAATCTGGATTGTGGTGAGGGAACAGAGAAAAAAGCTCATTTAGGACCTGCACTGACGAAGGGGGTAGGCAGCTGTATATCAGGGAGTAAACTTTCTGACAATAAAAAAAGCTGGAGCTTGTTAAGGTAATTACACAGGGGAAAGGATAATGTACCAGGAACTCCTCAGAAGAATCTGATTTGTGGTGAGGGAAGAGAGATAAAAGCTCATTTAGGAACGACATGAACATGCTGCGTAGGTAGCTGTTTATCAGTAAATATCTCCACTGAGATTAAGAAAAGCAGTAGCTTAATAAATTAAGTACTTCCTGGTATGGTTACTGTACTGGTAACTCCCAAAAGAATCTGGATTGTGGTGAGGGAACAGAAAAAAAAGCTCATTTAGGACCTGCACTTATGAAGGGGGTAGGCAGCAGTATATCAGGGAGTAAACCTTCTGAGAATAAAAACAGCTGGAGCTTGTTAAGGTAATTACACAGTGGAAAGGATAATGTACTGGGAACTCCTCAGAAGAATCAGATTTGTGGTGAGGGGAGAGAGATAAAAGCTCATTTAAGAACGACATGAACATGCTGCGTAGGTAGCTGTTTATCAGTAAATATCTACACTGAGATTAAGAAAAGCAGTAGCTTAATGAATTCAGTACTTCCTGGTATGGTTACTGTACTGGTAACTCCCCAAAAGAATCTGGATTGTGGTGAGGGAACAGAGAAAAAAGCTCATTTAGGACCTGCACTTACGAAGGGGGTAGGGCAGCTGTGTATCAGTGAGTAAACCTTCTGAGAATAAATACAGGTGGAGCTCGTTAAGGTAATTACACAGGGGAAAGGATAATGTACTGGGAACTCCTCAGAAGAATCTGATTTGTGGTGAAGGGAGAGAGATAAAAGCTCATTTAGGAACGACATGGACATGCTGCGTAGGTAGCTGTTTATCAGTAAATATCTCCACTGAGATTAAGAAAAGCAGTAGCTTAATAAATTAAGTACTTCCTGGTATGGTTACTGTACTGGTAAGTCCCCAATAGAATCTGGATTGTGGTGAGGGAACAGAGAAAAAAGCTCATTTAGGACCTGCACTTACGAAGGGGGTAGGCAGCTGTATATCAGGGAGTAAACCTTCTGCGAATAAAAACAGCTGGAGCTTGTTAAGGTAATTACACAGGGGAAAGGATAATGTACTGGGAACTCCTCAGAAGAATCTGATTTGTGGTGAGGGGAGAGAGATAAAAGCTCATTTAGGAACGACATGAACATGCTGCGTAGGTAGCTGTTTATCAGTAAATATCTCCTCTAGGATTAAGAAAAGCAGTAGCTTAATAAATTAAGTACATCCTTGTGTGGTTACTGTACTGGTAACTCCCCAAAAGAATCTGGATTGTGGTGAGGGAACAGAGAAAAAAGCTCATTTAGGACCTGCACTTACGAAGGGGTTAGGCAGCTGTATATCAGGGAGTAAACCTTCTGAGAAGAAAAACAGCTGGAGCTTGTTAAGGTAATTACACAGGGGAAAGGATAATGTACTGGGAACTCCTCAGAAGAATCTGATTTGTGGTGAGGGGAGATTGATAAAAGCTCATTTAGGAACGACATGAACATACTGGGTACGTAGCTGTTTATCAGTAAATATCTCCACTGAGATTAAGAAAAGCAGTAGCTTAATAAATTAAGTACTTCCTGGTATGGTTACTGTACTGGTAACTCCCCAAAAGAATCTGGATTGTGGTGAGGGAACAGAGAATAAAGCTCATTTAGGACCTGCACTTACGAAGGGGGTAGGCAGCTGTATATCAGGGAGTAAACCTTCTGAGAACAAAAACAGCTGGAGCTTGTTAAGGTAATTACACAGGGGAAAGGATAATGTACTGGAAACTCCTCAGAAGAATCTGATTTGTGGTGAGGGGAGAGAGATAAAAGCTCATTTAGGAACGACATGAACATGCTGCGTAGGTAGCTGTTTATCAGTAAATATCTCCACTGAGATTAAGAAAAGCAGTAGCTTAATAAATTAAGTACTTCTTGGTATGGGTACTGTACTGGTAACTCCCCAAAAGAATCTGGATTGTGGTGAGGGAACAGAGAAAAATGCTCATTTAGGACCTGCACTTACGAAGGGGGTAGGCAGCTGTATATCAGGGAGTAAACCTTCTGAGAACAAAAACAGCTGGAGCTTGTTAAGGTAATTACACAGGGGAAAGGATAATGTACTGGGAACTCCTCAGAAGAATCTGATTTGTGGTGAGGGGAGAGAGATAAAAGCTCATTTAGGAACGACATGAACATGCTGCGTAGGTAGCTGTTTATCAGTAAATATCTCCACTGAGATTAAGAAAAGCAGTAGCTTAATAAATTACTTCCTGGTATGGTTACTGTACTGGTAACTCCCCAAAGGAATCTGGATTGTGGTGAGGGAACAGAGAAAAAAGCTCATTTAGGACCTGCACTTACGAAGGGGGTAGGCAGTTGTAAATCAGGGAGTAAACCTTCTGAGAATAAAAACAGCTGGAGCATGTTAAGGTAATTACACAGGGGAAAGGATAATGTCCTGGGAACTCCTCAGAAGAATCTGATTTGTGGTGAGCGGAGAGAGATAAAAGCTCATTTGGGAACATGAACATGCTGCGTAGGTAGCTGTTTATCAGTAAATATCTCCACTGAGATTAAGAAAAGCAGTAACTTAATAAATTAAGTACTTCCTGGTATTGTTACTGTACTGGTAACTCCCCAAAGAATCTGGATTGTGGTGAGGGAACAGAGAAAAAAGCTCATTTAGGACCTGCACTTTCGAAGGGGGTAGGCAGCTGTATATCAGGGAGTAAACCTTCTGAGAATAAAAACAGCTGGAGCTTGTTAAGGTAATTACACAGGGGAAAGGATAATGTACTGGGAACTCCTCAGAAGAATCTGATTTGTGGTGAGGGGAGAGAGATAAAAGCTCATTTAGGAACGACATGAACATGCTGCGTATGTAGCTGTTTATCAGTAAATATCTCCACTGAGATTAAGAAAAGCAGTAGCTTAATAAATTAAGTACTTCCTGGTATTGTTACTGTACTGGTAACTCCCAAAAGAATCTGGATTGTGGTGAGGGAACAGAGAAAAAAGCTCATTTAGGACCTGCATTTACGAATGGGGTAGGCAGCTGTATATCAGGGAGTAAACCTTCTGCGAATAAAAACACCTGGAGCTTGTTAAGGTAATTACACAGGGGAAAGGATAATGTACTGGGAACAATTCAGAAGAATCTGATTTGTGGTGAGGGGAGAGAGATAAAAGCTCATTTAGGAACGACATGAACATGTTGCGTAGGTAGCTGTTTATCGGTAAATATCTCCACTGAGATTAAGAAAAGCAGTAGCTTAATAAATTAAGTACTTCCTGGTATGGGTACTGTAGTGGTAACTCCCTAAAGAATCTGGATTGCGGTGAGGGAACAGAGAAAAAAGCACATTTATGATCTGCACTTTCGAAGGGGGTAGGCAGCTGTATATCAGGGAGTAAACCTTCTGAGAATAAAAACAGCCTTAGCTTGTTAAGGTAATTACACAGGGGAAAGGATAATGTACTGGCATCTCCTCAGAAAAATCTGATTTGTGGTGAGGGGAGAGAGATAAATGCTCATTTAGGAACGACATGAACATGCTGCGTAGGTAGCTGTTTATCAGTAAATATCTCCACGGAGATTAAGAAAAGCAGTAGCTTAATAAATTAAGTACTTCCTGGTATGGTTACTGTACTGATAACTCCCCAAAAGAATCTGGATTGTGGTTGGGGAACAGAGAAAAAAGCTCATTTAGGACCTGCACTTACGAAGGGGGTAGGCAGCTGTATATCAGGGAGTAAACCTTCTGAGAATAAAAAAAGCTGGAGCTTGTTAAGGTAATTACACAGGGGAAAGGATAATGTACTGGGAACTCCTCAGAAGAATCTGATTTGTGGTGAGTGGAGAGAGATAAAAGCTCATTTAGGAACGACATGAACATGCTGCGTAGGTAGCTGTTTATCAGTAAATATCTCCACTGAGATTAAGAACAGCAGTAGCTTAATAAATTAAGTACTTCCTGGTATGGTTACTGTACTGGTAACTCCCCAAAGAATCTGGATTGTGGTGAGGGAACAGAGAAAAAAGCTCATTTAGGACCTGCACTTTCGAAGGGGGTAGGCAGCTGTATATCAGGGAGTAAACCTTCTGAGAATAAAAAAAGCTGGAGCTTGTTAAGGTAATTACACAGGGGAAAGGATAATGTACTGGGAAATCCTCAGAATAATCTGATTTGTTTGAGGGGAGAGAGATAAAAGCTCATTTAGGAACGACATGAACATGCTGCGTAGGTAGCTGTTTATCAGTAAATATCTCCACTGAGATTAAGAACAGCAGTAGCTTAATAAATTAAGTACTTCCTGGTATGGTTACTGTACTGGTAACTCCCCAAAGAATCTGGATTGTGGTGAGGGAACAGAGAAAAAAGCTCATTTAGGACCTGCACTTTCGAAGGGGGTAGGCAGCTGTATATCAGGGAGTAAACCTTCTGAGAATAAAAAAAGCTGGAGCTTGTTAAGGTAATTACACAGGGGAAAGGATAATGTACTGGGAACTCCTCAGAAGAATCTGATTTGTGGTGAGTGGAGAGAGATAAAAGCTCATTTAGGAACGACATGAACATGCTGCGTAGGTAGCTGTTTATCAGTAAATATCTCCACTGAGATTAAGAAAAGCAGTATCTTAATAAATTAAGTACTTCCTGGTATTGTTACTGTACTGGTAACTCCCCAAAAGAATCTCGATTGTGGGTGAGGGAACAGAGAAAAAAGCTCATTTAGGACCTGCACTTTCGAAGGGGGTAGGCAGCTGTATATCAGGGAGTAAACCTTCTGCGAATAAAAACAGCTGGAGCTTGTTAAGGTAATTACACAGGGGAAAGGATAATGTACTGGGAACTCCTCAGAAGCATCTGATTTGTGGTGAGGGGAGAGAGATAAAAGCTCATTTAGGAACGACATGAACATGCTGCGTACGTAGCTGTTTATCAGTAAATATTTCCACTGAGATTAAGAAAAGCAGTAGCTTAATAAATTAAGTAATTCCTGGTATGGTTACTGTACTGGTAACTCCCAACAGAATCTGGATTGTGGTGAGGGAACAGAGAAAAAAGCTCATTGAGGAACTGCACTTACGAAGGGGGTAGGCAGTTGTAAATCAGGGAGTAAAACTTCTGAGAATAAAAACAGCTGGAGCATGTTAAGGTAATTACACAGGGGAAAGGATAATGTCCTGGGAACTCCTCAGAAGAATCTGATTT
Organism: Perognathus longimembris pacificus; assembly: GCF_023159225.1. NCBI lineage: Eukaryota > Metazoa > Chordata > Mammalia > Rodentia > Heteromyidae > Perognathus > Perognathus longimembris. Next base: position 29,513 of record NW_025956725.1, on the reverse strand, counting down.
GTGGTGAGCGGAGAGAGATAAAAGCTCATTTAGGAACATGAACATGCTGCGTAGGTAGCTGTTTATCAGTAAATATCTCCACTGAGATTAAGAAAAGCAGTAACTTAATAAATTAAGTACTTCCTGGTATTGTTACTGTACTGGTAACTCCGCAAAGAATCTGGATTGTGGTGAGGGAACAGAGAAAAAAGCTCATTTAGGACCTGCACTTTCGAAGGGGTAGGCAGCTGTATATCAGGGAGTAAACCTTCTGAGAATAAAAACAGCTGGAGCTTGTTAAGGTAATTACACAGGGGAAAGGATAATGTACTGGGAACTCCTCAGAAGAATCTGATTTGTGGTGAGGGGAGAGAGATAAAAGCTCATTTAGGAACGACTTGAACATGCTGCGTATGTAGCTGTTTATCAGTAAATATCTCGACTGAGATTAAGAAAAGCAGTAGCTTAATAAATTAAGTACTTCCTGGTATTGTTACTGTACTGGTAACTCCCCAAAAGAATCTGGATTGTGGTGAGGGAACAGAGAAAAAAGCTCATTTAGGACCTGCATTTACGAATGGGGTAGGCAGCTGTATATCAGGGAGTAAACCTTCTGCGAATAAAAACACCTGGAGCTTGTTAAGGTAATTACACAGGGGAAAGGATAATGTACTGGGAACAATTCAGAAGAATCTGATTTGTGGTGAGGGGAGAGAGATAAAAGCTCATTTAGGAACGACATGAACATGCTGCGTAGGTAGCTGTTTATCGGTAAATATCTCCACTGAGATTAAGAAAAGCAGTAGCTTAATAAATTAAGTACTTCCTGGTATGGGTACTGTAGTGGTAACTCCCCAAAGAATCTGGATTGTGGTGAGGGAACAGAGAAAAAAGCACATTTAGGACCTGCACTTTCGAAGGGGGTAGGCAGCTGTATATCAGGGAGTAAACCTTCTGAGAATAAAAACAGCTGGAGCTTGTTAAGGTAATTACACAGGGGAAAGGATAATGTACTGGCATCTCCTCAGAAAAATCTGATTTGTGGTGAGGGGAGAGAGATAAATGCTCATTTAGGAACGACATGAACATGCTGCGTAGGTAGCTGTTTATCAGTAAATATCTCCACTGAGATTAAGAAAAGCAGTATCTTAATAAATTAAGTACTTCCTGGTATTGTTACTGTACTGGTAACTCCCCAAAAGAATCTCGATTGTGGTGAGGGAACAGAGAAAAAAGCTCATTTAGGACCTGCACTTTCGAAGGGGGTAGGCAGCTGTATATCAGGGAGTAAACCTTCTGCGAATAAAAACAGCTGGAGCTTGTTAAGGTAATTACAAAGGGGAAAGGATAATGTACTGGGAACTCCTCAGAAGAATCTGATTTGTGGTGAGGGGAGAGAGATAAAAGCTCATTTAGGAACGACATGAACATGCTGCGTAGGTAGCTGTTTATCGGTAAATATCTCCACTGAGATTAAGAAAAGCAGTAGCTTAATAAATTAAGTACTTCCTGGTATGGTTACTGTACTGGTAACTCCCCGAAAGAATCTGGATTGTGGTGAGGGAACAGAGAAAAAAGCTCATTTAGGACCTGCACTTAAGAAGGGGGTAGGCAGCTGTATATCAGGGAGTAAACCTTCTGAGAATAAAAACAGCTGGAGCTCGTTAAGGTAATTACACAGGGGAAAGGATAATGTACTGGGAACTCCTCAGAAGAATCTGATTTGTGGTGAGGGGAGAGATATAAAAACTCATTTAGGAAAGACATGAACATGCTGCTTAGGTAGCTGTTTATCAGTAAATATCTCCACTGAGATTAAGATAAGCAGTAGCTTAATAAATTAAGTACTTCCTGGTATGGTTACTGTACTGGTAACTCCCCAAAGAATCTGGATTGTGGTGAGGGAACAGAGAAAAAAGCTCATTTAGGACCTGCACTTTCGAAGGGGGTAGGCAGCTGTATATCAGGGAGTAAACCTTCTGAGAATAAAAAGAGCTGGAGCTTGTTAAGGTAATTACACATGGGAAAGGATAATGTACTGGGAACTCCTCAGAAAAATCTGATTTGTGGTGAGTGGAGAGAGATAAAAGCTGTTTTAGGAACGACATGAACATGCTGCGTAGGTAGCTGTTTATCAGTAAATATCTCCACTGAGATTAAGAAAAGCAGTATCTTAATAAATTAAGTATATCCTGGTATTGTTCCTGTACTGGTAACTCCCCAAAAGAATCTCGATTGTGGTGAGGGAACAGAGAAAAAAGCTCATTTATGACCTGCACTTACGAAGGGGGTAGACAGCTTTATATCAGGGAGTAAACCTTCTGCGAATAAAAACAGCTGGAGCTTGTTAAGGTAATTACATAGGGGAAAGGATAATGTACTGGGAACTCCTCAGAAGAATCTGATTTGTGGTGAGGGGAGAGAGATAAAAGCTCATTTAGGAACGACATGAACATGCTGCGTAGGTAGCTGTTTATCAGTAAATATCTCCACTGAGATTAAGAAAAGCAGTAGCTTAATAAATTAAGTACTTCCTGGTATGGTTACTGTGCTGGTAACTCCCCAAAGAATCTGGATTGTGGTGAGGGAACAGAGAAAAAAGCTCATTTAGGACCTGCACTTTCGAAGGGGGTAGGCAGCTGTATATCAGGGAGTAAACCTTCTGAGAATAAAAACAGCTGGAGCTTGTTAAGGTAATTACACAGGGGAAAGGATAATGTACTGGGAACTCCTCAGAAGAATCTGATTTGTGGTGAGGGGAGAGAGATAAAAGCTCATTTAGGAACGACATGAACATGCTGGGTACGTAGCTGTTTATCAGTAAATGTCTCCACTGAGATTAAGAAAAGCAGTAGCTTAATTAATTAAGTACTTCCTGGTATGGTTACTGTACTGGTAACTCCCCAAAAGAATCTGGATTGTGGTGAGGGAACAGAGAAAAAAGCTCATTTAGGACTTGCACTTACGAAGGGGGTAGGCAGCTGTATATCAGGGAGTAAACCTTCTGAGAATAAAAACAGCTGAAGCTTGTTAAGGTAATTACACAGGGGAAAGGATAATGTACTGGGAACTCCTCAGAAGAATCTGATTTGTGGTGAGGGGAGAGAGATAAAAACACATTTAGGAAAGACATGAACATGCTGCTTAGGTAGCTGTTTATCAGTAAATAGCTCCACTGAGATTAAGAAAAGCAGTAGCTTAATAAATTAAGTACTTCCTGGTATGATTACTGTACTGGTAACTCCCCAAAAGAATCTGGATTGTGGTGAGTGAAAAGAGAAAAAAGCTCATTTAGGACCTGCACTTACGAAGGGGGTAGGCAGCTGTATATCAGGGAGTAAACCTTCTGAGAATAAAAACAGCTGGAGCTTGTTAAGGGAATTACACAGGGGAAAGGATAATGTACTGGGAACAATTCAGAAGAATCTGATTTGTGGTGAGGGGAGAGAGATAAAAGCTCATTTAGGAACGACATGAACATGCTGCGTAGGTAGCTGTTTATCAGTAAATATCTCCACTGAGATTAAGAAAAGCAGTTGCTTAATAAATTCAGTACTTCCTGCTATGGTTACTGTACTGGTCACTCCCCAAAAGAATCTGGATTGTGGTGAGGGAAGAGATAAAAAAGCTCATTTAGGACCTACACTTACGAAGGGGGTAGGCAGCTGTATATCAGGGAGTAAACCTTCTGAGAATAAAAACAGCTGGAGCTTGTTAAGGTAATTACACAGGGGAAAGGATAATATACTGGCAACTCCTCAGGAGAATCTGATTTGTGGTGAGGGGAGAGAGATAAATGCTCATTTAGGAACGACATGAACATGCTGCATAGGTAGCTGTTTATCAGTAAATATCTCCACTGAGATTAAGAAAAGCAGTAGCTTAATAAATTAAGTACTTCCTGTTATGGTTACTGTACTGGTAACTCCCCAAAAGAATCTGGATTGTGGTGAGGGAACAGAGAAAAAAGCTCATTTAGGACCTGCACTTACGAAGGGGGTAGGCAGCTGTATATCGGGGAGTAAACCTTCTGAGAATAAAAACAGATGGAGCTTGTTAAGGTAATTACACAGGGGAAAGGATAATGTACTGGGACCAATTCAGAAGAATCTGATTTGTGGTGAGGGGAGAGAGATAAAAGCTCATTTAGGACCTGCACTTACGAAGGGGGTAGGCAGCTGTATATCAGGGAGTAAACCTTCTGAGTATAAAAAAAGTTGTAGTTTGTTAAGGTAATTATACAGGGGAAAGGAAAATGTACTGGGACCAATTCAGAAGAATCTGATTTGTGGTGAGGGGAGAGAGATAAAAGCTCATTTAGGAAAGACAGGAACATGCTGCGTAGGTAGCTGTTTATCAGTAAATATCTCCACTGAGATGAAGAAAAGCAGTAGCTTAATAAGTTAAGTACTTCCTGGTATGGTTACTGTACTGGTAACTCCCCAAAGAATCTGGAATTTGGTGAGAGAACAGAGAAAAAAGCTCATTTAGGACCTGCACTTTCGAAGGGGGCAGGCAGCTGTATATCAGGGAGTAAACCTTCTGAGAATAAAAACAGCTGGAGCTAATTAAGGTAATTACACAGGGGAAAGGATAATGTACTGGGAACTCCTCAGAAGAATCTGATTTGTGGTGAGGGGAGAGTGATAAAAGCTCATTTAGGAACGACATGAACATGCTGCTCACGTAGCTGTTAATCAGTAAATATCTGCACTGAGATTAAGAAAAGCAATAGCTTAATAAATCAAGTACTTCCTGGTATGGTTACTGTACTGGTGACTCCCCAAAAGAATCTGGATTGTGGTGAGGGAACAGAGAAAAAAGCTCATTTAGGACCTGCACTTTCGAAGGGGGTAGGCAGCTGTATATCAGGGAGTAAACCTTCTGAGAATAAAAACAGCTGGAGCTTGTTAAGGTAATTACACAGGGGAAAGGATAATGTACTGGGAACTCCTCAGAAGAATCTGATTTGTGGTGAGGGGAGAGAGATAAAAGCTCATTTAGGAACGACATGAACATGCTGCGTAGGTAGCTGTTTATCAGTAAATATCTCCACTGAGATTAAGAAAAGCAGTAGCTTAATAAATTAAGTACTTCCTGGTATTGTTACTGTACTGGTAACTCCCCAAAAGAATCTGGATTGTGGTGAGGGAACAGAGAAAAAAGCTCATTTAGGACCTGCACTTACGAATGGGGTAGGCATCTGTATATCAGGGAGTAAACCTTCTGCGAATAAAAACACCTGGAGCTTGTTAAGGTAATTACACAGGGGAAAGGATACTGTACGGGGAACAATTCAGAAGAATCTGATTTGTGGTGAGGGGAGAGAGATAAAAGCTCATTTAGGAACGACATGAACATGCTGCGTAGGTAGCTGTTTATCAGTAAATATCTCCTCTGAGATTAAGAAAAGCAGTAGCTTAATAAATTAAGTACATCCTTGTGTGGTTACTGTACTGGTAACTCCCCAAAAGAATCTGGATTGTGGTGAGGGAACAGAGAAAAAAGCTCATTTAGGACCTGCACTTACGAAGGGGTTAGGCAGCTGTATATCAGGGAGTAAACCTTCTGAGAATAAAAACAGCTGGAGCTTGTTAAGGTAATTACACAGGGGAAAGGATAATGTACTGGGAACTCCTCAGAAGAATCTGATTTGTGGTGAGGGGAGATTGATAAAAGCTCATTTAGGAACGACATGAACATACTGGGTACGTAGCTGTTTATCAGTAAATATCTCCACTGAGATTAAGAAAAGCAGTAGCTTAATAAATTAAGTACTTCCTGGTATGGTTACTGTACTGGTAACTCCCCAAAAGAATCTGGATTGTGGTGAGGGAACAGAGAATAAAGCTCATTTAGGACCTGCACTTACGAAGGGGGTAGGCAGCTGTATATCAGGGAGTAAACCTTCTGAGAATAAAAACAGCTGGAGCTTGTTAAGGTAATTACACAGGGGAAAGGATAATGTACTGGAAACTCCTCAGAAGAATCTGATTTGTGGTGAGGGGAGAGAGATAAAAGCTCATTTAGGAACGACATGAACATGCTGCGTAGGTAGCTGTTTATCAGTAAATATCTCCACTGAGATTAAGAAAAGCAGTAGCTTAATAAATTAAGTACTTCTTGGTATGGGTACTGTACTGGTAACTCCCCAAAAGAATCTGGATTGTGGTGAGGGAACAGAGAAAAATGCTCATTTAGGACCTGCACTTACGAAGGGGGTAGGCAGCTGTATATCAGGGAGTAAACCTTCTGAGAATAAAAACAGCTGGAGCTTGTTAAGGTAATTACACAGGGGAAAGGATAATGTACTGGGAACTCCTCAGAAGAATCTGATTTGTGGTGAGGGGAGAGAGATAAAAGCTCATTTATGAACGACATGAACATGCTGCGTAGGTAGCTGTTTATCAGTAAATATCTCCACTGAGATTAAGAAAAGCAGTAGCTTAATAAATTAAGTACTTCCTGGTATGGTTACTGTACTGGTAACTCCCCAAAAGAATCTGGATTGTGGTGAGGGAACAGAGAAAAAAGCTCATTGAGGACCTGCACTTACGAAGTGGGTAGGCAGCTGTATATAAGGGAGTAAACCTTCTGAGAATAAAAACAGCTGGAGCTTGTTAAGGTAATTACACAGGGGAAAGGATAATGTACTGGGAACTCCTCAGAAGAATCTGATTTGTGGTGAGGGGAGAGAGATAAAAGCTCATTTAGGAACGACATGAACATGCTGCGTAGGTAGCTGTTTATCAGTAAATATCTCCACTGAGATTAAGAAAAGCAGTAGCTTAATAAATTAAGTACTTCCTGGTATGGTTACTGTACTGGTAACTCCCCAAAGGAATCTGGATTGTGGTGAGGGAACAGAGAAAAAAGCTCATTTAGGACCTGCACTTACGAAGGGGGTAGGCAGCTGTATATCAGGGAGTAAACCTTCTGAGAATAAAAACAGCTGGAGCTTGTTAAGGTAATTACACAGGGGAAAGGATAATGTACTGGGAACTCCTCAGAAGAATCTGATTTGTGGTGAGGGGAGAGAGATAAAAGCTCATTTAGGAACGACATGAACATGCTGCGTACGTAGCTGTTTATCAGTAAATATTTCCACTGAGATTAAGAAAAGCAGTAGCTTAATAAATTAAGTAATTCCTGGTATGGTTACTGTACTGGTAACTCCCCAAAAGAATCTGGATTGTGGTGAGGGAACAGAGAAAAAAGCTCATTGAGGAACTGCACTTACGAAGGGGGTAGGCAGTTGTAAATCAGGGAGTAAACCTTCTGAGAATAAAAACAGCTGGAGCATGTTAAGGTAATTACACAGGGGAAAGGAAAATGTCCTGGGAACTCCTCAGAAGAATCTGATTTGTGGTGAGCGGAGAGAGATAAAAGCTCATTTAGGAACATGAACATGCTGCTTAGGTAGCTGTTTATCAGTAAATATCTCCACTGAGATTAAGAAAAGCAGTAACTTAATAAATTAAGTACTTCCTGGTATTGTTACTGTACTGGTAACTCCCCAAAGAATCTGGATTGTGGTGAGGGGAACAGAGAAAAAAGCTCATTTAGGACCTGCACTTTCGAAGGGGGTAGGCAGCTGTATATCAGGGAGTAAAACTTCTGAGAATAAAAACAGCTGGAGCTTGTTAAGGTAATTACACAGGGGAAAGGATAATGTACTGGGAACTCCTCAGAAGAATCTGATTTGTGGTGAGGGGAGAGAGATAAAAGCTCATTTAGGAACGACATGATCATGCTGCGTATGTAGCTGTTTATCAGTAAATATCTCCACTGAGATTAAGAAAAGCAGTAGCTTAATAAATTAAGTACTTCCTGGTATTGTTACTGTACTGGTAACTCCCCAAAAGAATCTGGATTGTGGTGAGGGAACAGAGAAAAAAGCTCATTTAGGACCTGCATTTACGAATGGGGTAGGCAGCTGTATATCAGGGAGTAAACCTTCTGCGAATAAAAACACCTGGAGCTTGTTAAGGTAATTACACAGGGGAAAGGATAATGTACTGGGAACAATTCAGAAGAATCTGATTTGTGGTGAGGGGAGAGAGATAAAAGCTCATTTAGGAACGACATGAACATGTTGCGTAGGTAGCTGTTTATCGGTAAATATCTCCACTGAGATTAAGAAAAGCAGTAGCTTAATAAATTAAGTACTTCCTGGTATGGGTACTGTAGTGGTAACTCCCCAAAGAATCTGGATTGTGGTGAGGGAACAGAGAAAAAAGCACATTTAGGACCTGCACTTTCGAAGGGGGTAGGCAGCTGTATATCAGGGAGTAAACCTTCTGAGAATAAAAACAGCTGGAGCTTGTTAAGGTAATTACACAGGGGAAAGGATAATGTACTGGCATCTCCTCAGAAAAATCTGATTTGTGGTGAGGGGAGAGAGATAAATGCTCATTTAGGAACGACATGAACATGCTGCGTAGGTAGCTGTTTATCAGTAAATATCTCCACTGAGATTAAGAAAAGCAGTAGCTTAATAAATTAAGTACTTCCTGGTATGGTTACTGTACTGATAACTCCCCAAAAGAATCTGGATTGTGGTTGGGGAACAGAGAAAAAAGCTCATTTAGGACCTGCACTTACGAATGGGGTAGGCATCTGTATATCAGGGAGTAAACCTTCTGCGAATAAAAACACCTGGAGCTTGTTAAGGTAATTACACAGGGGAAAGGATACTGTACTGGGAACAATTCAGAAGAATCTGATTTGTGGTGAGGGGAGAGAGATAAAAGCTCATTTAGGAACGACATGAACATGCTGCGTAGGTAGCTGTTTATCAGTAAATATCTCCTCTGAGATTAAGAAAAGCAGTAGCTTAATAAATTAAGTACATCCTTGTGTGGTTACTGTACTGGTAACTCCCCAAAAGAATCTGGATTGTGGTGAGGGAACAGAGAAAAAAGCTCATTTAGGACCTGCACTTACGAAGGGGTTAGGCAGCTGTATATCAGGGAGTAAACCTTCTGAGAATAAAAACAGCTGGAGCTTGTTAAGGTAATTACACAGGGGAAAGGATAATGTACTGGGAACTCCTCAGAAGAATCTGATTTGTGGTGAGGGGAGATTGATAAAAGCTCATTTAGGAACGACATGAACATACAGGGTACGTAGCTGTTTATCAGTAAATATCTCCACTGAGATTAAGAAAAGCAGTAGCTTAATAAATTAAGTACTTCCTGGTATGGTTACTGTACTGGTAACTCCCCAAAAGAATCTGGATTGTGGTGAGGGAACAGAGAATAAAGCTCATTTAGGACCTGCACTTACGAAGGGGGTAGGCAGCTGTATATCAGGGAGTAAACCTTCTGAGAATAAAAACAGCTGGAGCTTGTTAAGGTAATTACACAGGGGAAAGGATAATGTACTGGAAACTCCTCAGAAGAATCTGATTTGTGGTGAAGGGAGAGAGATAAAAGCTCATTTAGGAACGACATGAACATGCTGCGTAGGTAGCTGTTTATCAGTAAATATCTCCACTGAGATTAAGAAAAGCAGTAGCTTAATAAATTAAGTACTTCTTGGTATGGGTACTGTACTGGTAACTCCCCAAAAGAATCTGGATTGTGGTGAGGGAACAGAGAAAAATGCTCATTTAGGACCTGCACTTACGAAGGGGGTAGGCAGCTGTATATCAGGGAGTAAACCTTCTGAGAATAAAAACAGCTGGAGCTTGTTAAGGTAATTACACAGGGGAAAGGATAATGTACTGGGAACTCCTCAGAAGAATCTGATTTGTGGTGAGGGGAGAGAGATAAAAGCTCATTTATGAACGACATGAACATGCTGCGTAGGTAGCTGTTTATCAGTAAATATCTCCACTGAGATTAAGAAAAGCAGTAGCTTAATAAATTAAGTACTTCCTGGTATGGTTACTGTACTGGTAACTCCCCAAAAGAATCTGGATTGTGGTGAGGGAACAGAGAAAAAAGCTCATTGAGGACCTGCACTTACGAAGTGGGTAGGCAGCTGTATATAAGGGAGTAAACCTTCTGAGAATAAAAACAGCTGGAGCTTGTTAAGGTAATTACACAGGGGAAAGGATAATGTACTGGGAACTCCTCAGAAGAATCTGATTTGTGGTGAGGGGAGAGAGATAAAAGCTCATTTAGGAACGACATGAACATGCTGCGTAGGTAGCTGTTTATCAGTAAATATCTCCACTGAGATTAAGAAAAGCAGTAGCTTAATAAATTAAGTACTTCCTGGTATGGTTACTGTACTGGTAACTCCCCAAAGGAATCTGGATTGTGGTGAGGGAACAGAGAAAAAAGCTCATTTAGGACCTGCACTTACGAAGGGGGTAGGCAGCTGTATATCAGGGAGTAAACCTTCTGAGAATAAAAACAGCTGGAGCTTGTTAAGGTAATTACACAGGGGAAAGGATAATGTACTGGGAACTCCTCAGAAGAATCTGATTTGTGGTGAGGGGAGAGAGATAAAAGCTCATTTAGGAACGACATGAACATGCTGCGTACGTAGCTGTTTATCAGTAAATATTTCCACTGAGATTAAGAAAAGCAGTAGCTTAATAAATTAAGTAATTCCTGGTATGGTTACTGTACTGGTAACTCCCCAAAAGAATCTGGATTGTGGTGAGGGAACAGAGAAAAAAGCTCATTGAGGAACTGCACTTACGAAGGGGGTAGGCAGTTGTAAATCAGGGAGTAAACCTTCTGAGAATAAAAACAGCTGGAGCATGTTAAGGTAATTACACAGGGGAAAGGAAAATGTCCTGGGAACTCCTCAGAAGAATCTGATTTGTGGTGAGCGGAGAGAGATAAAAGCTCATTTAGGAACATGAACATGCTGCTTAGGTAGCTGTTTATCAGTAAATATCTCCACTGAGATTAAGAAAAGCAGTAACTTAATAAATTAAGTACTTCCTGGTATTGTTACTGTACTGGTAACTCCCCAAAGAATCTGGATTGTGGTGAGGGAACAGAGAAAAAAGCTCATTTAGGACCTGCACTTTCGAAGGGGGTAGGCAGCTGTATATCAGGGAGTAAACCTTCTGAGAATAAAAACAGCTGGAGCTTGTTAAGGTAATTACACAGGGGAAAGGATAATGTACTGGGAACTCCTCAGAAGAATCTGATTTGTGGTGAGGGGAGAGAGATAAAAGCTCATTTAGGAACGACATGAACATGCTGCGTATGTAGCTGTTTATCAGTAAATATCTCCACTGAGATTAAGAAAAGCAGTAGCTTAATAAATTAAGTACTTCCTGGTATGTTACTGTACTGGTAACTCCCCAAAAGAATCTGGATTGTGGTGAGGGAACAGAGAAAAAAGCTCATTTAGGACCTGCATTTACGAATGGGGGTAGGCAGCTGTATATCAGGGAGTAAACCTTCTGCGAATAAAAACACCTGGAGCTTGTTAAGGTAATTACACAGGGGAAAGGATAATGTACTGGGAACAATTCAGAAGAATCTGATTTGTGGTGAGGGGAGAGAGATAAAAGCTCATTTAGGAACGACATGAACATGTTGCGTAGGTAGCTGTTTATCGGTAAATATCTCCACTGAGATTAAGAAAAGCAGTAGCTTAATAAATTAAGTACTTCCTGGTATGGGTACTGTAGTGGTAACTCCCCAAAGAATCTGGATTGTGGTGAGGGAACAGAGAAAAAAGCACATTTAGGACCTGCACTTTCGAAGGGGGTAGGCAGCTGTATATCAGGGAGTAAACCTTCTGAGAATAAAAACAGCTGGAGCTTGTTAAGGTAATTACACAGGGGAAAGGATAATGTACTGGCATCTCCTCAGAAAAATCTGATTTGTGGTGAGGGGAGAGAGATAAATGCTCATTTAGGAACGACATGAACATGCTGCGTAGGTAGCTGTTTATCAGTAAATATCTCCACTGAGATTAAGAAAAGCAGTAGCTTAATAAATTAAGTACTTCCTGGTATGGTTACTGTACTGATAACTCCCCAAAAGAATCTGGATTGTGGTTGGGGAACAGAGAAAAAAGCTCATTTAGGACCTGCACTTACGAAGGGGGTAGGCAGCTGTATATCAGGGAGTAAACCTTCTGAGAATAAAAACAACTGGAGCTTGTTAAGGTAATTACACAGGGGAAAGGATAATGTACTGGGAAATCCTCAGAATAATCTGATTTGTTTTGAGGGGAGAGAGATAAAAGCTCATTTAGGAACGACATGAACATGGTGCGTAGGTAGCTGTTTATCAGTAAATATCTCCACTGAGATTAAGAACAGCAGTAGCTTAATAAATTAAGTACTTCCTGGTATGGTTACTGTACTGGTAACTCCCCAAAGAATCTGGATTGTGGTGAGGGAACAGAGAAAAAAGCTCATTTAGGACCTGCACTTTCGAAGGGGGTAGGCAGCTGTATATCAGGGAGTAAACCTTCTGAGAATAAAAAAAGCTGGAGCTTGTTAAGGTAATTACACAGGGGAAAGGATAATGTACTGGGAACTCCTCAGAAGAATCTGATTTGTGGTGAGTGGAGAGAGATAAAAGCTCATTTAGGAACGACATGAACATGCTGCGTAGGTAGCTGTTTATCAGTAAATATCTCCACTGAGATTAAGAAAAGCAGTATCTTAATAAATTAAGTACTTCCTGGTATTGTTACTGTACTGGTAACTCCCCAAAAGAATCTCGATTGTGGTGAGGGAACAGAGAAAAAAGCTCATTTAGGACCTGCACTTTCGAAGGGGGTAGGCAGCTGTATATCAGGGCGTAAACCTTCTGAGAATAAAAACAGCTGGAGCTTGTTAAGGTAATTACACAGGGGAAAGGATAATGTACTGGGAACTCCTCAGAAGCATCTGATTTGTGGTGAGGGGAGAGAGATAAAAGCTCATTTAGGAACGACATGAACATGCTGCGTACGTAGCTGTTTATCAGTAAATATTTCCACTGAGATTAAGAAAAGCAGTAGCTTAATAAATTAAGTAATTCCTGGTATGGTTACTGTACTGGTAACTCCCCAACACAATCTGGATTGTGGTGAGGGAACAGAGAAAAAAGCTCATTGAGGAACTGCACTTACGAAGGGGGTAGGCAGTTGTAAATCAGGGAGTAAACCTTCTGAGAATAAAAACAGCTGGAGCATGTTAAGGTAATTACACAGGGGAAAGGATAATGTCCTGGGAACTCCTCAGAAGAATCTGATTTGTGGTGAGCGGAGAGAGATAAAAGCTCATTTAGGAACATGAACATGCTGCGTAGGTAGCTGTTTATCAGTAAATATCTCCACTGAGATTAAGAAAAGCAGTAACTTAATAAATTAAGTACTTCCTGGTATTGTTACTGTACTGGTAACTCCCAAAGAATCTGGATTGTGGTGAGGGAACAGAGAAAAAAGCTCATTTAGGACCTGCACTTTCGAAGGGGGTAGGCAGCTGTATATCAGGGAGTAAACCTTCTGAGAATAAAAACAGCTGGAGCTTGTTAAGGTAATTACACAGGGGAAAGGATAATGTACTGGAACTCCTCAGAAGAATCTGATTTGTGGTGAGGGGAGAGAGATAAAAGCTCATTTAGGAACGACTTGAACATGCTGCGTATGTAGCTGTTTATCAGTAAATATCTCGACTGAGATTAAGAAAAGCAGTAGCTTAATAAATTAAGTACTTCCTGGTATTGTTACTGTACTGGTAACTCCCCAAAAGAATCTGGATTGTGGTGAGGGAACAGAGAAAAAAGCTCATTTAGGACCTGCATTTACGAATGGGGTAGGCAGCTGTATATCAGGGAGTAAACCTTCTGCGAATAAAAACACCTGGAGCTTGTTAAGGTAATTACACAGGGGAAAGGATAATGTACTGGGAACAATTCAGAAGAATCTGATTTGTGGTGAGGGGAGAGAGATAAAAGCTCATTTAGGAACGACATGAACATGCTGCGTAGGTAGCTGTTTATCGGTAAATATCTCCACTGAGATTAAGAAAAGCAGTAGCTTAATAAATTAAGTACTTCCTGGTATGGGTACTGTAGTGGTAACTCCCCAAAGAATCTGGATTGTGGTGAGGGAACAGAGAAAAAAGCACATTTAGGACCTGCACTTTCGAAGGGGGTAGGCAGCTGTATATCAGGGAGTAAACCTTCTGAGAATAAAAACAGCTGGAGCTTGTTAAGGTAATTACACAGGGGAAAGGATAATGTACTGGCATCTCCTCAGAAAAATCTGATTTGTGGTGAGGGGAGAGAGATAAATGCTCATTTAGGAACGACATGAACATGCTGCGTAGGTAGCTGTTTATCAGTAAATATCTCCACTGAGATTAAGAAAAGCAGTAGCTTAATAAATTAAGTACTTCCTGGTATGGTTACTGTACTGATAACTCCCCAAAAGAATCTGGATTGTGGTTGGGGAACAGAGAAAAAAGCTCATTTAGGACCTGCACTTACGAAGGGGGTAGGCAGCTGTATATCAGGGAGTAAACCTTCTGAGAATAAAAACAACTGGAGCTTGTTAAGGTAATTACACAGGGGAAAGGATAATGTACTGGGAAATCCTCAGAATAATCTGATTTGTTTTGAGGGGAGAGAGATAAAAGCTCATTTAGGAACGACATGAACATGCTGCGTAGGTAGCTGTTTATCAGTAAATATCTCCACTGAGATTAAGAACAGCAGTAGCTTAATAAATTAAGTACTTCCTGGTATGGTTACTGTACTAGTAACTCCCCAAAGAATCTGGATTGTGGTGAGGGAACAGAGAAAAAAGCTCATTTAGGACCTGCACTTTCGAAGGGGGTAGGCAGCTGTATGTCAGGGAGTAAACCTTCTGAGAATAAAAAAAGCTGGAGCTTGTTAAGGTAATTACACAGGGGAAAGGATAATGTACTGGGAACTCCTCAGAAGAATCTGATTTGTGGTGAGTGGAGAGAGATAAAAGCTCATTTAGGAACGACATGAACATGCTGCGTAGGTAGCTGTTTATCAGTAAATATCTCCACTGAGATTAAGAAAAGCAGTATCTTAATAAATTAAGTACTTCCTGGTATTGTTACTGTACTGGTAACTCCCCAAAGAATCTCGATTGTGGTGAGGGAACAGAGAAAAAAGCTCATTTAGGACCTGCACTTTCGAAGGGGGTAGGCAGCTGTTATATCAGGGAGTAAACCTTCTGCGAATAAAAACAGCTGGAGCTTGTTAAGGTAATTACACAGGGGAAAGGATAATGTACTGGGAACTCCTCAGAAGAATCTGATTTGTGGTGAGGGGAGAGAGATAAAAGCTCATTTAGGAACGACATGAACATGCTGCGTAGGTAGCTGTTTATCGGTAAATATCTCCACTGAGATTAAGAAAAGCAGTAGCTTAATAAATTAAGTACTTCCTGGTATGGTTACTGTACTGGTAACTCCCCGAAAGAATCTGGATTGTGGTGAGGGAACAGAGAAAAAAGCTCATTTAGGACCTGCACTTACGAAGGGGGTAGGCAGCTGTATATCAGGGAGTAAACCTTCTGAGAATAAAAACAGCTGGAGATTGTTAAGGTAATTACACAGGGGAAAGGATAATGTACTGGGAACTCCTCAGAAGAATCTGATTTGTGGTGAGGGGAGAGAGATAAAAGCTCATTTAGGAACGACATGAACATGCTGCGTAGGTCGATGTTTATCAGTAAATATCTCCACTGAGATTAAGAAAAGCAGTAGCTTAATAAATTAAGTACTTCCTGGTATGGTTCCTGTACTGGTAACTCCCCAAAAGAATCTGGATTGTGGTCAGGGAACAGAGAAAAAAGCTCATTTAGGACCTGCACTTACGAAGGGGGTAGGCAGCTGTTTATCAGGGAGTAATCCTTCTGAGAATAAAAACAGCTGGAGCTTGTTAAGGTAATTACACAGGGGAAAGGATAATGTACTGGGAACTCCTCAGAAGAATCTGATTTGTGGTGAGGGGAGAGAGATAAAAGCTCATTTATGAACGACATGAACATGCTGCGTACGTAGCTGTTTATCAGTAAATATCTCCACTGAGATTAAGAAAAGCAGTAGCTTAATAAATTAAGTACTTCCTGGTATGGTTACTGTACTGGTAACTCCCCAAAGAATCTGGATTGTGGTTTGGTAGCAGAGAAAAAAGCTCATTTAGGACCGGCACTTACGAAGGGGGTAGGCAGCTGTATATCAGGGAGTAAACCTTCTGAGATTAAAAACAGCTGGAGCTTGTTAAGGTAATTACACAGGGGAAAAGATGAAATACTGGGAACTCCTCAGAAGAATCTGATTTGTGTTGAGGGGAGAGAGATAAAAGCTCATTTAGGAACGACATGAACATGCTGCGTAGGTAGCTGTTTATCAGTAAATATCTCCACTGAGATTAAGAAAAGCAGTAGCTTAATAAATCAAGTACTTCCTGGTTTGGTTACTGTACTGGTAACTCCCCAAAAGAATCTGGATTGTGGTGTGGGAATAGAGAAAAAAGCTCATTTAGGACCTGCACTTACGAAGGGGGTAGGCAGCAGTACATCAGTGAGTAAACCTTCTGAGAATAAAAACAGCTGGAGCATGTTACGGTATTTACACAGGGGAAAGGATAATGTACTGGGAACTCCTCAGAAGAATCTGATTTGTGTGAGGGGTGAGAGATAAAAGCTCATTTAGGAACGACATGAACATGCTGCGTAGGTAGCTGTTTATCAGTAAATATCTCCACTGAGATTAAGAAAAGCAGTAGCTTCATTAATTAAGTACTTCCTGGTATGGTTACTGTACTGGTAACTCCCCAAAAGAATCTGGATTGTGGTGAGGGAACAGAGAAAAAAGCTCATTTAGGACCTGCACTTACGAAGGGGGTAGGCAGCTGTTTATCAGGGAGTAAACCTTCTGAGAATAAAAACAGCTGGAGCTTGTTAAGGTAATTACACAGGGGAAAGGATAATGTACTGGGAACTCGTCAGAAGAATCTGATTTGTGGTGAGGGGAGAGAGATAAAAGCTCATTTAGGAACGACATGAACATGCTGCGTAGGTAGCTGTTTATCAGTAAATATCTCCACTCAGATTAAGAAAAGCAGTAGCTTAATAAATTAAGTACTTCCTGGTATGGTTACTGTACTGGTAACTCCCCGAAAGAATCTGGATTTTTGTGAGGGAACAGAGAAAAAAGCTCATTTAGGACCTGCACTTACGAAGGGGGTAGGCAGCTGTATATCAGGGAGTAAACCTTCTGAGAATAAAAACAGCTGGAGCTTGTTAAGGTAATTACACAGGGGAAAGGATAAGGTACTGGGAACTCCTCAGAAGAATCTGATTTGTGGTGAGGGGAGAGAGATAAAAGCTCATTTAGGAACGACATGAACATTCTGCGTAGGTAGATGTTTATCAGTAAATATCTCCACTGAGATTAAGAAAAGCAGTAGCTTAATAAATTAAGTACTTCCTGGTATGGTTCCTGTACTGGTAACTCCCCAAAAGAATCTGGATTGTGGTGAGGGAACAGAGAAAAAAGCTCATTTAGGACCTGCACTTACGAAGGGGGTAGGCAGCTGTTTATCAGGGAGTCAACCTTCTGAGAATAAAAACAGCTGGAGCTTGTTAAGGTAATTACACAGGGGAAAGGATAATGTACTGGGAACTCCTCAGAAGAATCTGATTTGTGGTGAGGGGAGAGAGATAAAAGCTCATTTAGGAACGACATGAACATGCTGCGTACGTAGCTGTTTATCAGTAAATATCTCCACGGAGATTAAGAAAAGCAGTAGCTTAATAAATTAAGTACTTCCTGGTATGGTTACTGTACTTGTAACTCCCCAAAGAATCTGGATTGTGGTTTGGTAACAGAGAAAAAAGCTCATTTAGGACCTGCAGTTACGAAGGGGGTAGGCAGCTGTATATCAGGGAGTAAACCTTCTGAGAATAAAAACAGCTGGACCTTGTTACGGTATTTACACAGGGGAAAGGATAATGTACTGGGAACTCCTCAGAAGAATCTGATTTGTGTTGAGGGGAGACAGATAAAAGCTCATTTAGGAACGACATGAACTTGCTGCGTAGGTAGCTGTTTATCAGTAAATATCTCCACTTAGATTAAGAAAAGCAGTAGCTTAATAAATCAAGTACTTCCTGGTATGGTTACTGTACTGGTAACTCCCCAAAAGAATCTGGATTGTGGTGAGGGAATAGAGAAAAAAGCTCATTTAGGACCTGCACTTACGAAGGGGGTAGGCAGCTGTACATCAGGGAGTAAACCTTCTGAGAATAAAAACAGCTGGAGCTTGTTAAGGTAATTACACAGGGGAAAGGATAATGTACTGGGAACTCCTCAGAAGAATCTGATTTGTGGTGAGGGGAGAGAGATAAAAGCTCATTTAGGAACGACATGAACATGCTGCGTACGTAGCTGTTTATCAGTAAATATCTCCACTGAGATTAAGAAAAGCAGTAGCTTAATAAATTAAGTACTTCCTGGTATGGTTACTGTACTGGTAACTCCCCAAAGAATCTGGATTGTGGTTTGGTAACAGAGAAAAAAGCTCATTTAGGACCTGCACTTACGAAGGGGGTAGGCAGCTGTATATCAGGGAGTAAACCTTCTGAGAATAAAAACAGCTGGGCATTGTTAAGGTAATTACACAGGGGAAAGGATAATGTACTGGGAACTCCTCAGAAGAATCTGATTTGTGGTGAGGGGAGAGAGATAAAAGCTCATTTAGGAACGACATGAACATGCTGCGTAGGTAGCTGTTTATCAGTAAATATCTCCACTGAGATTAAGAAAAGCAGTAGCTTAATAAATTAAGTACTTCCTGGTATGGTGACTGTACTGGTAACTCCCAAAAGAATCTGGATTGTGGTGAGGGAACAGAGAAAAAAGCTCATTTAGGACCTGCACTTACGAAGGGTGTAGGCAGCTGTATATCAGGGAGTAAACCTTCTGAGAATAAAAAGAGCTGGAGCTTGTTAAGGTAATTACACAGGGGAAAGCATAATGTACTGGGAACAATGCAGAAGAATCTGATTTGTGGTGAGGGGAGAGAGATAAAAGCTCATTTAGGAACGACATGAACATGCTGCGTAGGTAGCTGTTTATCAGTAAATATCTCCACTGAGATTAAGAAAAGCAGTAGCTTAATAAATTAATTACTTCCTGATATGGTTACTGTACTGGTAACTCCCCAAGGAATCTGGGTTGTGGTGAGGGAACAGAGAAAAAAGCTCATTTAGGACCTGCACTTTCGAAGGGGGCAGGCAGCTGTATATCAGGGAGTAAACCTTCTGAGAATAAAAACAGCTGGAGCTTGTTAAGGTAATTACACAGGGGAAAGGATAATGTACTGGGAACTCCTCAGAAGAATCTGATTTGTGGTGAGTGGAGAGAGATAAAAGCTCATTTAGGAACGACATGAACATGCTGCGTACGTAGCTGTTTATCAGTAAATATCTCCACTGAGATTAAGAAAAGCGGTAGCTTAATAAATTAAGTACTTCCTGGTATGGTTACTGTACTGGTAACTCCCCAAAAGCATCTGGATTGTGGTGAGGGAACAGAGAAAAAAGCTCATTTAGGACCTGCACTTACGAAGGGGGTAGGCAGCTGTATATCAGGGAGTAAACCTTCTGAGAATAAAAACAGCTGGAGCTTGTTAAGGTAATTACACAGGGGAAATGATAATGTACTGGGAACTCCTCATAAGAATCTGATATGTGGTGAGGGGAGAGAGATAAAAGCTCATTTAGGAATGACATGTACATGCTGCGTACATAGCTGTTTATCAGTAAATATCTCCACGGAGATTAAGAAAAGCAGTAGCTTAATAAATTAAGTACTTCCTGGTATGGTTACTGTACTGGTAACTCCCCAAAAGAATCTGGATTGTGGTGAGGGAACAGAGAAAAAAGCTCATTTAGGACCTGCAATTACGAAGGGGGTAGGCAGCTGTATATCAGGGAGTAAACATCTGAGAAAAAAAACAGCTGGAGCTTGTTAAGGTAATTACACAGGGGAAAGGATAATGTACTGGGAACAATTCAGAAGAATCTGATTTGTGGTGAGGGGAGAGAGATAAAAGCTCATTTATGAACGACATGAACATGCTGCGTAGGTAACTGTTCATCAGTAAATATCTCCATTGAGATTAAGAAAAGCAGTAGCTTAATAAATTAAGTACTTCCTGGTATGGTTACTGAACTGGTCACTCCACAAAAGAATCTGGATTGTGGTGAGGGAACAGAGAAAAAAGCTCATTTAGGACCTACACTTACGAAAGGGGTAGGCAGCAGTATATCAGGGAGTAAACCTTCTGAGAATAAAAACAGCTGGAGCTTGTTAAGTTAATTGCACAGGGGAAAGGATAATGTACTGGGAACTCCTCAGAAGAATCTGATTTGTGGTGAGGGGAGAGAGATAAAAGCTCATTTAGGAAGGACATGAACATGCTGCGTAGGTAGCTGTTTATCAGTAAATATCTCCACTGACATTAACAAAAGCAGTATCTTAATAAATTATGTACTTCCTGGTATGGTTACTGTACTGGTAACTCCCCAAAAGAATCTGGATTGTGGTGAGGGAATAGAGAAAAATGCACATTTAGGACCTGCACTTACGAAGGGGGTAGGCAGCTGTATATCAGGGAGTAAACCTTCTGAGAATAAAAACAGCTTTAGCTTGTGAAGGTAATTACACAGGGGAAAGGATAATGTACTGGGAACTCCTCAGAAGAATCTGGATTATGGTGAGGGAACAGAGAAAAAAGCTCAATTAGGACCTGCACTTACGAAGGGGGTAGGAAGCTGTATATCAGGGAGTAAACCTTCTGAGAATAAGAACAGCTGGAGCTTGTTAAGGTAATTACACAGGGGAAAGGATAATGTACTGGGAACAATTCAGAAGAATCTGATTTGTGGTGAGGGGAGAGAGATAAAAGCTCATTTAGGAACGAAATGAACATGCTGCGTAGGTAGCGGTTTATCAGTAAATATCTACACTGAGATTAAGAAAAGCAGTAGCTTAATAAATTAAGTACTTCCAGGTATGGTTACTGTACTGGTATCTCCCCAAAAGAATCTGGAATTTGGTGAGGGAACAGAGAAAAAAGCTCATTTAGGACCTGCACTTACGAAGGGGGTAGGCAGCTGTATATCAGGGAGTAAAAATTCTGAGAATAAAAACACCTGGAGCTTGTTAAGGTAATTACACAGGGGAAAGGATAGTGTACTGGGAACTCCTCAGAAGAATCTGATTTGTGGTGAGGGGAGAGAGATAAAAGCTCATTTAGGAACGACATGAACATGCTGCGTAGGTAGCTGTTTATTAGTAAATATCTCCACTGAGATTAAGAAAAGCAGTAGCTTAATAAATTAAGTACTTCCTGCTATGGTTACTGTACTGGTAACTCCCCAAAAGAATCTGGATTGGGGTGAGGGAACAGAGAAAAAAGCTCATTTAGGACCTGCAATTATGAAGGGGGTAGGCAGCTGTATATCAGGGAGTAAACCTTCTGAGAATAAAAACAGCTGGAGCTTGTTAAGGTAATTACACAGGGGAAAGGATAATGTACTGGGAACTCCTCAGAAGAATCTGATTCGTGGTGAGGGGAGAGAGATAAAAGCTCATTTAGGAACGACATGAACATGCTGCGTAGGTAGCTGTTTATCAGTAAATATCTCCACTGAGATTAAGAAAAGCAGTAGCTTAATAAATTAAGTACTTCCTGGTATGGTTACTGTACTGGTAACTCCCCATAAGAATCTGGATTGTGGTGAGGGAACAGAGAAAAAAGCTCATTTAGGACCTGCACTTACGAATGGGGTAGGCAGCTGTATATCAGGGAGTAAACCTTCTGAGAATAAAAACAGCTGGAGCTTGTTAAGGTAATTACACAGGGGAAAGGATAATGTACTGGGAACTCCTCAGAAGAATCTGATTTGTGGTGAGGGGAGAGAGATAAAAGCTCATTTAGGAACGACATGAACATGCTGCGTAGGTCGATGTTTATCAGTAAATATCTCCACTGAGATTGAGAAAAGCAGTAGCTTAATAAATTAAGTACTTCCTGGTATGGTTCCTGTACTGGTAACTCTCCAAAAGAATCTGGATTGTGGTCAGGGAACAGAGAAAAAAGCTCATTTAGGACCTGCACTTACGAAGGGGGTAGGCAGCTGTTTATCAGGGAGTAATCCTTTTGAGAATAAAAACAGCTGGAGCTTGTTAAGGTAATTACACAGGGGAAAGGATAATGTACTGGGAACTCCTCAGAAGAATCTGATTTGTGGTGAGGGGAGAGAGATAAAAGCTCATTTATGAACGACATGAACATGCTGCGTACGTAGCTGTTTATCAGTAAATATCTCCACTGAGATTAAGAAAAGCAGTAGCTTAATAAATTAAGTACTTCCTGGTATGGTTACTGTACTGGTAACTCCTCAAAGAATCTGGATTGTGGTTTGGTAGCAGAGAAAAAAGCTCATTTAGGACCTGCACTTACGAAGGGGGTAGGCAGCTGTATATCAGGGAGTAAACCTTCTGAGATTAAAAACAGCTGGAGCTTGTTAAGGTAATTACACAGGGGAAAAGATGAAATACTGTGAACTCATCAGAAGAATCTGATTTGTGTTGAGGGGAGAGAGATAAAAGCTCATTTAGGAACGACATGAACTTGCTGCGTAGGTAGCTGTTTATCAGTAAATATCTCCACTGAGATTAATAAAAGCAGTAGCTTAATAAATCAAGTACTTCCTGGTATGGTTACTGTACTGGTAACTCCCCAAAAGAATCTGGATTGTGGTGAGGGAATAGAGAAAAAAGCTCATTTAGGACCTGCACTTACGAAGGGGGTAGGCAGCTGTACATCAGTGAGTAAACCTTCTGAGAATAAAAACAGCTGGAGCATGTTACGGTATTTACACAGGGGAAAGGATAATGTACTGGGAACTCCTCAGAAGAATCTGATTTGTGGTGAGGGGTGAGAGATAAAAGCTCATTTAGGAATGACATGAACATGCTGCGTAGGTAGCTGTTTATCAGTAAATATCTCCACTGAGATTAAGAAAAGCAGTAGCTTCATAAATTAAGTACTTCCTGGTATGGTTACTGTACTGGTAACTCCCCAAAAGAATCTGGATTGTGGTGAGGGAACAGAGAAAAAAGCTCATTTAGGACCTGCACTTACGAAGGGGGTAGGCAGCTGTTTATCAGGGAGTAAACCTTCTGAGAATAAAAACAGCTGGAGCTTGTTAAGGTAATTACACAGGGGAAAGCATAATGTACTGGGAACAATGCAGAAGAATCTGATTTGTGGTGAGGGGAGAGAGATAAAAGCTCATTTAGGAACGACATGAACATGCTGCGTAGGTAGCTGTTTATCAGTAAATATCTCCACTGAGATTAAGAAAAGCAGTAGCTTAATAAATTAAGTACTTCCTGGTATGGTTACTGTACTGGTAACTCCCCGAAAGAATCTGGATTTTGGTGAGGGAACAGAGAAAAAAGCTCATTTAGGACCTGCACTTACGAAGGGGGTAGGCAGCTGTATATCAGGGAGTAAACCTTCTGAGAATAAAAACAGCTGGAGCGTGTTAAGGTAATTACACAGCGGAAAAGATGAAATACTAGGAACTCCTCAGAAGAATCTGATTTGTGTTGAGGGGAGAGAGATAAAAGCTCATTTAGGAACGACATGAACATGCTGCGTAGGTAGCTGTTTATCAGTAAATATCTCCACTGAGATTAAGAAAAGCAGTAGCTTAATAAATTAAGTACTTCCTGGTATGGTTACTGTACTGGTAACTCCCCAAAAGAATCTGGATTGTGGTGAGGGAACAGAGAAAAAAGCTCATTTAGGACCTGCACTTACGAAGGGGGTAGGCAGCTTTATATCAGGGAGTAATCCTTCTGAGAATAAAAACAGCTGGAGCTTGTTAAGGTAATTACACAGGGGAAAGGATAATGTACTGGGAACTCCTCAGAAGAATCTGATTTGTGGTGAGGGGTGAGAGATAGAAGCTCATTTAGGAACGACATGAACATGCTGCGTAGGTAGCTGTTTATCAGTAAATATCTCCACTGAGATTAAGAAAAGCAGTAGCTCCATAAATTAAGTACTTCCTGGTATGGTTACTGTACTGGTAACTCCCCAAAAGAATCTGGATGTGGTGAGGGAACAGAGAAAAAAGCTCATTTAGGACCTGCACTTACGAAGGGGGTAGGCAGCTGTAATCGGGGAGTAAATCTTCTGAGAATAAAAACAGCTGGAGCTTGTTAAGGTAATTACACAGGGGAAAGGAAATGTACTGGGAACTCCTCAGAAGAATCTGATTTGTGGTGAGTGGAGAGAGATAAAAGCTCATTTAGGAACGACATGAACATGCTGCGTAGGTAGATGTTTATCAGTAAATATCTCCACTGAGATTAAGAAAAGCAGTAGCTTAATAAATTAAGTACTTCCTGGTATGGTTCCTGTACTGGTAACTACCCAAAAGAATCTGGATTGTGGTGAGGGAACAGAGAAAAAAGCTCATTTAAGACCTGCATTTACGAAGGGGGTAGGCAGCTGTTTATCAGGGAGTAAACCTTCTGAGAATCAAAACAGCTGGAGCTTGTTAAGGTAATTACACAGGGGAAAGGATAATGTACTGGGAACTCCTCAGAAGAATCTGATTTGTGGTGAGGGGAGAGAGATAAAAGCTCATTTAGGAACGACATGAACATGCTGCGTACGTAGCTGTTTATCAGGAAATATCTCCACTGAGATTAAGAAAACCAGTAGCTTAATAAATTAAGTACTTCCTGGTATGGTTACTGTACTGGTAACTCCCCAAAAGAATCTGGATTTTGGTGAGGGAACAGAGAAAAAAGCTCATTTAGGACCTGCACTACGAAGGGGGTAGGCAGCTGTATATCAGGGAGTAAACCTTCTGAGAATAAAAACAGCTGGAGCGTGTTAAGGTAATTACACAGCGGAAAAAGATGAAATACTGGGAACTCCTCACAAGAATCTGATTTGTGTTGAGGGGAGAGAGATAAAAGCTCATTTAGGAACGACATGAACATGCTGCGTAGGTAGCTGTTTATCAGTAAATATCTCCACTGAGATTAAGAAAAGCAGTAGCTTAATAAATTAAGTACTTCCTGGTATGGTTACTGTACTGGTAACTCCCCAAAAGAATCTGGATTGTGGTGAGGGAATAGAGAAAAAAGCTCATTTAGGACCTGCACTTACGAAGGGGGAAGGCAGCTGTACATCAGGGAGTAAACCTTCTGAGAATAAAAACAGCTGGAGCTTTTTAAGGTAGTTACACAGGGGAAAGGATAATGTACTGGGAACTACTCAGAAGAATCTGATTTGTGGTGAGGGGAGAGAGATAAAAAGCTCATTTAGGAACGACATGACCATGCTGCGTAGGTAGCTGTTTATCAGAAAATATCTCCACTGAGATTAAGAAAAGCAGTAGCTTAATAAATTAAGTACTTCCTGGTATGGTTACTGTACTGGTAACTCCCCAAAAGAATCTGGATTGTGGTGAAGGAACAGAGAAAAAAGCTCATTTAGGACCTGCACTTACGAAGGGGGTAGGCAGCTGTATATCAGGGAGTAAACCTTCTGAGAATAAAAACAGCTGGAGCTTGTTAAGGTAATTACACAGGGGAAAGGATAATGTACTGTGAACTCCTCAGAAGAATCTGATTTGTGGTGAGGGGTGAGAGATAAAAGCTCATTTAGGAACGACATGAACATGCTGCGTAGGTAGCTGTTTATCAGTAAATATCTCCACTGAGATTAAGAAAAGCAGTAGCTTAATAAATTAAGTATTTCCTGGTATGGTTACTGTACTGGTAACTCCCCAAAAGAATCTGGATTGTGGTGAGGGAACAGAGAAAAAAGCTAATTTAGGACCTGCACTTACGAAGGGGGTAGGCAGCTGTATATCAGGGAGTAAAACTTCTGAGAATAAAAACAGCTGGAGCTTGTTAAGGTAATTACACAGGGGAAAGGATAAGGTACTGGGAACTCCTCAGAAGAATCTGATTTGTGGTGAGGGGGAGAGAGATAAAAGCTCATTTAGGAACGACATGAACATGCTGCGTACGTAGCTGTTTATCAGTAAATATCTCCACTGAGATTAAGAAAAGCAGTAGCTTAATAAATTAAGTACTTCCTGGTATGGTTACTGTACTGGTAACTCCCCAAAGAATCTGGATTGTGGTTTGGTAACAGAGAAAAAAGCTAATTTAGGACCTGCACTTACGAAGGGGGTAGGCAGCTGTATATCAGGGAGTAAACCTTCTGAGAATAAAAACAGCTGGGCATTGTTAAGGTAATTACACAGGGGAAAGGATAATGTACTGGGAACTCCTCAGAAGAATCTGATTTGTGGTGAGGGGAGAGAGATAAAAGCTCATTAAGGAACGACATGAACATGCTGCGTAGGTAGCTGTTTATCAGTAAATATCTCCACTGAGATTAAGAAAAGCAGAAGCTTAATAAATTAAGTACTTCCTGGTATGGTGACGGTACTGGTAACTCCCCAAAAGAATCTGGATTGTGGTGAGGGAACAGAGAAAAAAGCTCATTTAGGACCTGCACTTACGAAGGGGGTAGGCACCTGTATATCAGGGAGTAAACCTTCTGAGAATAAAAACAGCTGGAGCTTGTTAAGTAATTTCACAGGGGAAAGCATAATGTACTGGGAACAATTCAGAAGAATCTGATTTGTGGTGAGGGGGAGAGAGATAAAAGCTCATTTAGGAACGACATGAACATGCTGCGTAGGTAGCTGTTTATCAGTAAATATCTCCACTGAGATTAAGAAAAGCAGTAGCTTAATAAATTAATTACTTCCTGATATGGTTACTGTACTGGTAACTCCCCAAAGAATCTGGGTTGTGGTGAGGGAACAGAGAAAAAAGCTCATTTAGGACCTGCACTTTCGAAGGGGGCAGGCAGCTGTATATCAGGGAGTAAACCTTCTGAGAATAAAAACAGCTGGAGCTTGTTAAGGTAATTACACAGGGGAAAGGATAATGTACTGGGAACTCCTCAGAAGAATCTGATTTGTGGTGAGTGGAGAGAGATAAAAGCTCATTTAGGAACGACATGAACATGCTGCGTACGTAGCTGTTTATCAGTAAATATCTCCACTGAGATTAAGAAAAGCGGTAAGCTTAATAAATTAAGTACTTCCTGGTATGGTTACTGTACTGGTAACTCCCCAAAAGTATCTGGATTGTGGTGAGGGAACAGAGAAAAAAGCTCATTTAGGACCTGCACTTACGAAGGGGGTAGGCAGCTGTATATCAGGGAGTAAACCTTCTGAGAATAAAAACAGCTGGAGCTTGTTAAGGTAATTACACAGGGGAAATGATAATGTACTGGGAACTCCTCATAAGAAATCTGATTTGTGGTGAGGGGAGAGAAATAAAAGCTCATTTAGGAATGACATGTACATGCTGCGTACATAGCTGTTTATCAGAAAATATCTCCACTGAGATTAAGAAAAGCAGTACCTTAATAAATTATGTACTTCCTGGTATGGTTACTGTACTGGTAACTCCCCAAAAGAATCTGGATTGTGGTGAAGGAACAGAGAAAAAAGCTCATTTAGGACTGCACTTACGAAGGGGGTAGGCAGCTGTATATCAGGGAGTAAACCTTCTGAGAATAAAAACAGCTGGAGCTTGTTAAGGTAATTACACAGGGGAAAGAGGATAATGTACTGTGAACTCCTCAGAAGAATCTGATTTGTGGTGAGGGGTGAGAGATAAAAGCTCATTTAGGAACGACATGAACATGCTGCGTAGGTAGCTGTTTATCAGTAAATATCTCCACTGAGATTAAGAAAAGCAGTAGCTTAATAAATTAAGTACTTCCTGGTATGGTTACTGTACTGGTAACTCCCCAAAAGAATCTGGATTGTGGTGAGGGAACAGAGAAAAAAGCTCATTTAGGACCTGCACTTACGAAGGGGGTAGGCAGCTGTATATCAGGGAGTAAAACTTCTGAGAATAAAAACAGCTGGAGCTTGTTAAGGTAATTACACAGGGGAAAGGATAAGGTACTGGGAACTCCTCAGAAGAATCTGATTTGTGGTGAGGGGAGAGAGATAAAAGCTCATTTAGGAACGACATGAACATGCTGCGTACGTAGCTGTTTATCAGTAAATATCTCCACTGAGATTAAGAAAAGCAGTAGCTTAATAAATTAAGTACTTCCTGGTATGGTTACTGTACTGGTAACTCCCCAAAGAATCTGGATTGTGGTTTGGTAACAGAGAAAAAAGCTAATTTAGGACCTGCACTTACGAAGGGGGTAGGCAGCTGTATATCAGTGAGTAAACCTTCTGAGAATAAAAACAGCTGGGCATTGTTAAGGTAATTACACAGGGGAAAGGATAATGTACTGGGAACTCCTCAGAAGAATCTGATTTGTGGTGAGGGGAGAGAGATAAAAGCTCATTAAGGAACGACATGAACATGCTGCGTAGGTAGCTGTTTATCAGTAAATATCTCCACTGAGATGAAGAAAAGCAGTAGCTTAATAAATTAAGTACTTCCTGGTATGGTGACGGTACTGGTAACTCCCCAAAAGAATCTGGATTTTGGTGAGGGAACAGAGAAAAAAGCTCATTTAGGACCTGCACTTACGAAGGGGGTAGGCAGCTGTATATCAGGAGTAAACCTTCTGAGAATAAAAAGAGCTGGAGCTTGTTAAGGTAATTACACAGGGGAAAGCATAATGTACTGGGAACAATTCAGAAGAATCTGATTTGTGGTGAGGGGGAGAGAGATAAAAGCTCATTTAGGAACGACATGAACATGCTGCGTAGGTAGCTGTTTATCAGTAAATATCTCCACTGAGATTAAGAAAAGCAGTAGCTTAATAAATTAATTACTTCCTGATATGGTTACTGTACTGGTAACTCCCCAAAGAATCTGGGTTGTGGTGAGGGAACAGAGAAAAAAGCTCATTTAGGACCTGTACTTTCGAAGGGGGCAGGCAGCTGTATATCAGGGAGTAAACCTTCTGAGAATAAAAACAGCTGGAGCTTGTTAAGGTAATTACACAGGGGAAAGGATATGTACTGGGAACTCCTCAGAAGAATCTGATTTGTGGTGAGTGGAGAGAGATAAAAGCTCATTTAGGAACGACATGAACATGCTGCGTACGTAGCTGTTTATCAGTAAATATCTCCACTGAGATTAAGAAAAGCGGTAGCTTAATAAATTAAGTACTTCCTGGTATGGTTACTGTACTGGTAACTCCCCAAAAGTATCTGGATTGTGGTGAGGGAACAGAGAAAAAAGCTCATTTAGGACCTGCACTTACGAAGGGGGTAGGCAGCTGTATATCAGGGAGTAAACCTTCTGAGAATAAAAACAGCTGGAGCTTGTTAAGGTAATTACACAGGGGAAATGATAATGTACTGGGAACTCCTCATAAGAATCTGATTTGTGGTGAGGGGAGAGAAATAAAAGCTCATTTAGGAATGACATGTACATGCTGCGTACATAGCTGTTTATCAGTAAATATCTCCAAGGAGATTAAGAAAAGCAGTAGCTTAATAAATTAAGTACTTCCTGGTATGGTTAC
>NW_025956724.1:0-41890 GCF_023159225.1 Perognathus longimembris pacificus | reverse complement strand
AGGTAATTACACAGGGGAAAGGATAATGTACTGGGAACTCCTCAGAAGAATCTGATTTGTGGTGAGGGGAGAGAGATAAAAGCTCATTTATGAACGACATGAACATGCTGCGTACGTAGCTGTTTATCAGTAAATATCACCACAGAGATTAAGAAAAGCAGTAGCTTAATAAATTAAGTACTTCCTGGTATGGTTACTGTACTGGTAACTCCCCAAAAGAATCTGGATTGTGGTAAGGGAACAGAGAAAAAAGCTCATTTAGGACCTGCACTTACGAAGGGGGTAGGCAGCTATATATCAGGGAGTAAACTTTCTGAGAAGAAAAACACCTGGAGCTTGATAAGGTAATTACACAGGGGAAAGGATAATAAACTGGGAACTCCTCAGAAGAATCTGATTTGTGGTGAGGGGAGAGAGATAAAAGCTCATTTAGGAACGACATGAACATGCAGCGTAGGTAGCTGTTTATCTGTAAATATCTCCACTGAGATTAAGAAAAGCAGTTGCTTAATAAATTAAGCACTTCCTGATATGGTTACTGTACTGGTAACTCCCCAAAAGAATCTGGATTGTGGTGAGGGAACAGAGAAAAAAGCTCATTTAGGACCTACATTTACGAAGGGTGTAGGCAGCTGTATATCAGGGAGTAAACCTTCTGAGAATAAAAACATCTGGAGCTTGTTAAGGTAATTACACAGGGGAAAGTATAATGTACTGGGAACTCCTCAGAAGAATCTGATTTGTGGTGAGGGGAGAGAGATAAAAGCTCATTTAGGAACGACATGAACATGCTGCGTAGCTAGCAGTTTATCAGTAAATATCTCCACTGAGATTAAGAAAAGCAGTAGCTTAATAAATTACGTACTTCCTGGAATGGTTACTGTACTAGTAACTCCGCAAACGATTCTGGATTGTGTTGAGGGAACAGAGAAAAAAGCTCATTTAGGACCTGCACTTACGAAGGGGGTATGCAGCAGTATTTCAGGAAGTAAACCTTCTGAGAATAAAAACGGCTGGAGCTTGTTAAGGTAATTACACAAGGGAAAGGATAATGTACTGGGAACTCCTCAGAAGAATCTGATTTGTGGTGAGGGGAGAGAGATAAAAGCTCATTTAGGAACGACAGGAACATGCTGCGTAGGTAGCTGTTTATCAGTTAATATCTCCACTGAGATTAAGAAAAGCAGTAGCTTAATAAATTAAGTACTTCCTGGTATGGTTACTGTACTGGTAACTCCCCAAAAGAATCTGGATTGTGGTGAGGGAACAGAGAAAAAAGCTCATTTAGGACCTGCACTTACGAAGGGGGTAGGCAGCTGTATATCAGGGAGTAAACCTTCTGAGAATAAAAACAGCTGGAGCTTGTTAAGGTAATTACACAGGGGAAAGGATAATGTACTGGGAACTCCTCAGAAGAATCTGATTTGTGGTGAGGGGAGAGAGATATAAGCTCATTAAGAACGACATGAACATGCTGCGTAGGTAGCTGTTTATCAGCAAATATCTCCACTGAGATTAAGAAAAGCAGTAGCTTAATAAATTAAGTACTTCCTGGTATTGTTACTGTACTGGTAACTCCCCAAAAGAATCTGGATTGTGGTGAGGGAACAGAGAAAAAAGCTCATTAAGACCTGCACTTACGAAGGGGATAGGCAGCTGTATATCAGGGAGTAAACCATCTGAGAATAAAAACAGCTGGAGCTTGTTAAGGTAATTACACAGGGGAAAGGATAATGTACTGGGAACTCCTCAGAAGAATCTGATTTGTGGTGAGGGGAGAGAGATAAAAGCTCATTTAGGAACGACATGAACATGCTGCGTAGGTAGCTGTTTATCAGTAAATATCTCCACTGAGATTAAGAAAAGCAGTAGCTTAATAAATTAAGTACTTCCTGGTATGGTTACTGTACTGGTAACTCCCCAAAAGAATCTGGATTGTGGTGAGGGAACAGAGAAAAAAGCTCATTTAGGACCTGCACTTACGAAGGGGTTAGGCAGCTGTATATCAGGGAGTAAACCTTCTGAGAATAAAAACAGCTGGAGCTTGTTAAGGTAATTACACAGGGGAAAGGATAATGTACTGGGAACTCCTCAGAAGAATCTGATTTGTGGTGAGGGGAGAGAGATAAAAGCTCATTTAGGAACGACATGAACATGCTGCGTAGGTAGCTGTTTATCAGTAAATATCTCCACTGAGATTAAGAAAAGCAGTAGCTTAATAAATTAAGTACTTCCTGGTATGGTTACTGTACTGGTAACTCCCCAAAAGAATCTGGATTGTGGTGAGGGAACAGAGAAAAAAGCTCATTTAGGACCTGCACTTACGAAGGGGGTAGGCAGCTGTATATCAGGGAGTAAACCTTCTGAGAATAAAAACAGCTGGAGCTTGTTAAGGTAATTACACAGGGGAAAGGATAATGTACTGGGAACTCCTCAGAAGAATCTGATTTGTGGTGAGGGGAGAGAGATAAAAGCTCATTTAGGAACGACATGAACATGCTGCGTAGGTAGCTGTTTATCAGTAAATATCTCCACTGAGATTAAGAAAAGCAGTAGCTTAATAAATTAAGTACTTCCTGGTATGGTTACTGTACTGGTAACTCCCCAAAAGAATCTGGATTGTGGTGAGGGAACAGAGAAAAAAGCTCATTTAGGACCTGCACTTACGAAGGGGTTAGGCAGCTGTATATCAGGGAGTAAACCTTCTGAGAATAAAAACAGCTGGAGCTTGTTAAGGTAATTACACAGGGGAAAGGATAATGTACTGGGAACTCCTCAGAAGAATCTGATTTGTGGTGAGGGGAGAGAGATAAAAGCTCATTTAGGAACGACATGAACATGCTGCGTAGGTAGCTGTTTATCAGTAAATATCTCCACTGAGATTAAGAAAAGCAGTAGCTTAATAAATTAAGTACTTCCTGGTATGGTTACTGTACTGGTAACTCCCCAAAAGAATCTGGATTGTGGTGAGGGAACAGAGAAAAAAGCTCATTTAGGACCTGCACTTACGAAGGGGGTAGGCAGCTGTATATCAGGGAGTAAACCTTCTGAGAATAAAAACAGCTGGAGCTTGTTAAGGTAATTACACAGGGGAAAGGATAATGTACTGGGAACTCCTCAGAAGAATCTGATTTGTGGTGAGGGGAGAGAGATAAAAGCTCATTTAGGAACGACATGAACATGCTGCGTAGGTAGCTGTTTATCAGTAAATATCTCCACTGAGATTAAGAAAAGCAGTAGCTTAATAAATTAAGTACTTCCTGGTATGGTTACTGTACTGGTAACTCCCCAAAAGAATCTGGATTGTGGTGAGGGAACAGAGAAAAAAGCTCATTTAGGACCTGCACTTACGAAGGGGTTAGGCAGCTGTATATCAGGGAGTAAACCTTCTGAGAATAAAAACAGCTGGAGCTTGTTAAGGTAATTACACAGGGGAAAGGATAATGTACTGGGAACTCCTCAGAAGAATCTGATTTGTGGTGAGGGGAGAGAGATAAAAGCTCATTTAGGAACGACATGAACATGCTGCGTAGGTAGCTGTTTATCAGTAAATATCTCCACTGAGATTAAGAAAAGCAGTAGCTTAATAAATTAAGTACTTCCTGGTATCGTTACTGTACTGGTAACTCCCCAAAAGAATCTGGATTGTGGTGAGGGAACAGAGAAAAAAGCTCATTTAGGACCTGCACTTACGAAGGGGGTAGGCAGCTGTATATCAGGGAGTAAACCTTCTGAGAATAAAAACAGCTGGAGCTTGTTAAGGTAATTACACAGGGGAAAGGATAATGTACTGGGAACTCCTCAGAAGAATCTGATTTGTGGTGAGGGGAGAGAGATAAAAGCTCATTTAGGAACGACATGAACATGCTGCGTAGGTAGCTGTTTATCAGTAAATATCTCCACTGAGATTAAGAAAAGCAGTAGCTTGGCTGGGGATATGGCCTAGTGGCAAGAGTGACTGCCTCGTATACATGAGGCACTTGGTTCGATTCCCCAGCACCACATATACAGAAAATGGCCAGAAGTGGCGCTGCGGCTCAAGTGGCAGAGTGCTAGCCTTGAGCAAAAAGAAGCCAGGGACAGTGCTCAGGCCTTGAGTCCAAGTTCCAGGACTGGCCAAAAAAAAAAAAAAAAAAAAAAAAAAGAAAAGCAGTAGCTTAATAAATTAAGTACTTCCTGGTATGGTTACTGTACTGGTAACTCCCCAAAATAATCTGGATTGTGGTGAGGGATCAGAGAAAAAAGCTCATTTAGGACCTGCACTTACGAAGGGGGTAGCCAGCTGTATATCAGGGAGTAAACCTTCTGAGAATAAAAACAGCTGGAGCTTGTTAAGGTAATTACACAGGGGACAGGATAATGTACTGGGAACTCCTCAGAAGAATCTGATTTGTGGTGAGGGGAGAGACATAAAAGCTCATTTATGAACGACATGAACATGCTGCATACGTAGCTGTATTTCAGCAAATATCTCCACTCAGATTAAGAAAAGCAGTAGCTTAATGAATTAAGTACTTCCTGGTATGGATACTGTACTGGTAACTCTCCAAAAGAATCTGGATTGTGGTGAGGGAACAGAGAAAAAAGCTTATTTAGGACCTGCACTTACGAAGGGGCTAGGCAGCTGTATATCAGGGAGTATCGCTTCTGAGAATAAAAACAGCTGGAGCTTGTTAAGGTAATTACACAGGGAAAAGGATAATGTACTGGGAACTCCTCAGAAGAATCTGATTTGTGGTGAGGGGAGAGAGATAAAAGCTCATTTAGGAACGACATGAACATGCTGCGTAGGTAGCTGTTTATCAGCAAATATCTCCACTCAGATTTAGAAAAGCAGTAGCTTAATAAATTAAGTACTTCCTGCTATGGATACTGTACTGGTAACTCCCCAAAAGAATCTGGATTGTGGTGAGGGAACAGAGAAAAAAGCTCATTTAGGACCTGCACTTAAGAATGGGGTAGGCAGCTGTATATCAGGG
Source organism: Perognathus longimembris pacificus (assembly GCF_023159225.1). NCBI lineage: Eukaryota > Metazoa > Chordata > Mammalia > Rodentia > Heteromyidae > Perognathus > Perognathus longimembris. The sequence goes on along the minus strand of NW_025956724.1, from coordinate 36,911 downwards.
TGTAAACCTTCTGAGAATAAAAACAGCTGGAGCTTGTTAAGGTAATTACACAGGGGACAGGATAATGTACTGGGAACTCCTCAGAAGAATCTGATTTGTGGTGAGGGGAGAGAGATAAAAGCTCATTTAGGAACGACATGAACATGCTGCGTAGGTAGCTGTTTATCAGTAAATATCTCCACTGAGATTAAGAAAAGCAGTAGCTTAATAAATTAAGTACTTCCTGGTATGGTTACTGTACTGGTAACTCCCCAAAAGAATCTGGATTGTGGTGAGGGAACAGAGAAAAAAGCTCATTTAAGACCTGCACTTATGAAGGGGGTAGGCAGCTGTATATCAGGGAGTAAACCTTCTGAGAATAAAAACAGCTGGAGCTTGTTAAGGTAATTACACAGGGGAAAGGATAATGTACTGGGAACTCCTGAGAAGAATCTGATTTGTGGTGAGGGGAGAGAGATAAAATCTCATTTAGGAACGACATGAAAATGCTGCGTACGTAGCTGTTTATCAGTAAGTATCTCCACTGAGATTAAGAAAAGCAGTAGCTTAATAAATTAAGTACTTCCTGGTATGGTTACTGTACTGGTAACTCCCCAAAAGAATCTGGATTGTGGTGAGGGAACAGAGAAAAAAGCTCATTTAGGACCTGCACTTACGAAGGGGTTAGGCAGCTGTATATCAGGGAGTAAACCTTCTGAGAATAAAAACAGCTGGAGCTTGTTAAGGTAATTACACAGGGGAAAGGATAATGTACTGGGAACTCCTCAGAAGAATCTGATTTGTGGTGAGGGGAGAGAGATAAAAGCTCATTTAGGAACGACATGAACATGCTGCGTAGGTAGCTGTTTATCAGTAAATATCTCCACTGAGATTAAGAAAAGCAGTAGCTTAATAAATTAAGTACTTCCTGGTATGGTTACTGTACTGGTAACTCCCCAAAAGAATCTGGATTGTGGTGAGGGAACAGAGAAAAAAGCTCATTTAGGACCTGCACTTACGAAGGGGGTAGGCAGCTGTATATCAGGGAGTAAACCTTCTGAGAATAAAAACAGCTGGAGCTTGTTAAGGTAATTACACAGGGGAAAGGATAATGTACTGGGAACTCCTCAGAAGAATCTGATTTGTGGTGAGGGGAGAGAGATAAAAGCTCATTTAGGAACGACATGAACATGCTGCGTAGGTAGCTGTTTATCAGTAAATATCTCCACTGAGATTAAGAAAAGCAGTAGCTTGGCTGGGGATATGGCCTAGTGGCAAGAGTGCCTGCCTCGTATACATGAGGCACTTGGTTCGATTCCCCAGCACCACATATACAGAAAATGGCCAGAAGTGGCGCTGCGGCTCAAGTGGCAGAGTGCTAGCCTTGAGCAAAAAGAAGCCAGGGACAGTGCTCAGGCCTTGAGTCCAAGTTCCAGGACTGGCCAAAAAAAAAAAAAAAAAAAAGAAAAGAAAAGCAGTAGCTTAATAAATTAAGTACTTCCTGGTATGGTTACTGTACTGGTAACTCCCCAAAATAATCTGGATTGTGGTGAGGGATCAGAGAAAAAAGCTCATTTAGGACCTGCACTTACGAAGGGGGTAGCCAGCTGTATATCAGGGAGTAAACCTTCTGAGAATAAAAACAGCTGGAGCTTGTTAAGGTAATTACACAGGGGACAGGATAATGTACTGGGAACTCCTCAGAAGAATCTGATTTGTGGTGAGGGGAGAGACATAAAAGCTCATTTATGAACGACATGAACATGCTGCATACGTAGCTGTATTTCAGCAAATATCTCCACTCAGATTAAGAAAAGCAGTAGCTTAATGAATTAAGTACTTCCTAGTATGGATACTGTACTGGTAACTCTCCAAAAGAATCTGGATTGTGGTGAGGGAACAGAGAAAAAAGCTCATTTAGGACCTGCACTTACGAAGGGGGTAGGCAGCTGTATATCAGGGAGTATCGCTTCTGAGAATAAAAACAGCTGGAGCTTGTTAAGGTAATTACACAGGGAAAAGGATAATGTACTGGGAACTCCTCAGAAGAATCTGATTTGTGGTGAGGGGAGAGAGATAAAAGCTCATTTAGGAACGACATGAACATGCTGCGTAGGTAGCTGTTTATCAGCAAATATCTCCACTCAGATTAAGAAAAGCAGTAGCTTAATAAATTAAGTACTTCCTGCTATGGATACTGTACTGGTAACTCCCCAAAAGAATCTGGATTGTGGTGAGGGAACAGAGAAAAAAGCTCATTTAGGACCTGCACTTAAGAATGGGGTAGGCAGCTGTATATCAGGGTGTAAACCTTCTGAGAATAAAAACAGCTGGAGCTTGTTAAGGTAATTACACAGGGGACAGGATAATGTACTGGGAACTCCTCAGAAGAATCTGATTTGTGGTGAGGGGAGAGAGATAAAAGCTCATTTAGGAACGACATGAACATGCTGCGTAGGTAGCTGTTTATCAGTAAATATCTCCACTGAGATTAAGAAAAGCAGTAGCTTAATAAATTAAGTACTTCCTGGTATGGTTACTGTACTGGTAACTCCCCAAAAGAATCTGGATTGTGGTGAGGGAACAGAGAAAAAAGCTCATTTAAGACCTGCACTTATGAAGGGGGTAGGCAGCTGTATATCAGGGAGTAAACCTTCTGAGAATAAAAACAGCTGGAGCTTGTTAAGGTAATTACACAGGGGAAAGGATAATGTACTGGGAACTCCTGAGAAGAATCTGATTTGTGGTGAGGGGAGAGAGATAAAATCTCATTTAGGAACGACATGAAAATGCTGCGTACGTAGCTGTTTATCAGTAAGTATCTCCACTGAGATTAAGAAAAGCAGTAGCTTAATAAATTAAGTACTTCCTGGTATGGTTACTGTACTGGTAACTCCCCAAAAGAATCTGGATTGTGGTGAGGGAACAGAGAAAAAAGCTCATTTAGGACCTGCACTTACGAAGGGGATAGAAAGCTGTATATCAGGGAGTAAACCTTCTGAGAATAAAAACAGCTGGAGCTTGTTAAGGTAATTACACAGGGGAAAGGATAATGTACTGGGAACTCCTCAGAAGAATCTGATTTGTGGTGAGGGGAGAAAGATAAAAGCTCATTTAGGAACGACATGAACATGCTGCGTAGGTAGCTGTTTTTCAGTAAATATCTCCACTGATATTAAGAAAAGCAGTAGCCTAATAAATTAAGTACTTCCTGGTATGGTTACTGTACTGGTAACTCACCAAAAGAATCTGGATTTTGGTGAGGGAACAGAGAAAAAAGCTCATTTAGTACCTGCACTTACGAAGGCGGTAGGCAGCTGTATATCAGAGAGTATCGCTTCTGAGAATAAAAACAGCTGGAGCTTGTTAAGGTAATTACACAGGGGAAAGGATAATGTACTGGGAACTCCTCAGAAGAATCTGATTTGTGGTGAGGGGAGAGAGATAAAAGCTCATTTAGGAACGACATGAACATGCTGCATACGTAGCTGTTTATCAGTAAATATCTCCACTGAGATTAAGAAAAGCAGTAGCTTAATAAACTAAGTACTTCTTGGTATGGATACTGTACTGGTAACTCCCCAAAAGAATCTGGATTGTGGTGAGGGAACAGAGAAAACAGCTCATTTAGGAACGACATGAACATGCTGCGTACGTAGCTGTTTATCAGTAAATATCTCCACTGAGATTAAGAAAAGCAGTTGCTTAATAAATTAAGTACTTCCTGGTATGGATACTGTACTGGTAACTCCCCAAAAGAATCTGGATTGTGGTGAGGGAACAGAGAAAAAAGCTCATTTAGGACCTGCACTTAAGAATGGGGTAGGCAGCTGTATATCAGGGTGTAAACCTTCTGAGAATAAAAACAGCTGGAGCTTGTTAAGGTAATTACACAGGGGACAGGATAATGTACTGGGAACTACTCAGAAGAATCTGATTTGTGGTGAGGGGAGAGAGATAAAAGCTCATTTAGGAACGACATTAACATGCTACATACGTAGCTGTTTATCAGCAAATATCTCCACTCAGATTAAGAAAAGCAGTAGCTTAATAAATTAAGTACTTCCTGCTATGGATATTGTACTGGTAACTCCCCAAAGGAATCTCGATTGTGGTGAGGGAACAGAGAAAAAAGCCCATTTAGGACCTGCACTTAAGAATGGGGTAGGCAGCTGTATTTCAGGGTGTAAACCTTCTGAGAATAAAAACAGCTGAGCTTGTTAAGGTAATTACACAGGGGACAGGATAATGTACTGGGAACTCCTCAGAAGAATCTGATTTGTGGTGAGGGGAGAGAGATAAAAGCTCATTTAGGAACGACATGAACATGCTGCGTAGGTAGCTGTTTATCAGTAAATATCTCCACTGAGATTAAGAAAACCAGTAGCTTAATAAATTCAGTACTTCCTGGTATGGTTACTGTACTGGTAACTCCCCAAAAGAATGTGGATTGTGGTGAGGGAACAGAGAAAAAACTCATTTAGGACCTGCACTTACGAAGGGGGTAGGCAGCTGTATATCAGGGAGTAAACCTTCTGAGAAGAAAAAGAGCTGGAGCTTGTTAAGGTAATTACATATTGGAATGGATAATGTACTGGGAACTCCTCAGAAGAATCTGATTCGTGGTGAGGGGAGAGAGATAAAAGCTCATTTAGGAACGACATGAACATGCTGCGTAGGTAGCTGTTTATCAGTAAATATCTCCACTGAGATTAAGAAAAGCTGTAGCTTAATAAATTAAGTACTTCCTGGTATGGTTACTGTACTGGTAACTCCCCAAAAGAATCTGGATTGTGGTGAGGGAACAGAGAAAAAAGCTCATTTAGTACCTGCACTTACGAAGGGGGTAGGCAGCTGTATATCAGGGAGTACACCTTCTGAGAATAAAAACAGCTGGAGCTTGTTAAGGTAATTACACAGGGGAAAGGATAATGTACTGGGAACTCCTCAGAAGAATCTGATTTGTGGTGAGGGGAGAGAGATAAAAGCTCATTTAGGAACGACATGAACATGCTGCCTAGGTAGCTGTTTATCAGTAAATATCTCCACTGAGATTAAGAAAAGCAGTAGCTTAATAAACTAAGTACATACTGGTATGGTTACTGTACTGGTAACTCCCCAAAAGAATCTGGATTGTGGTGAGGGAACAGAGAAAAAAGCTCATTTAGGACCTGCATTTACGAAGGGGTTAGGCAGCTGTATATCAGGGAGTAAACCTCCTGAGAATAAAAACATCTGGAGCTTGTTAAGGTAATTACACAGGGGAAAGGATAATGTACTGGGAACTCCTCAGAAGAATCTGATTTGTGGTGAGGGGAGAGAGATAAAAGCTCATTTAGGAACGACATGAACATGTTGCGTAGCTAGCAGTTTATCAGTAAATATCTCCACTGAGATTAAGAAAAGCAGTAGCTTAATAAATTACGTACTTCCTGGAATGGTTACTGTACTAGTAACCCCGCAAACGATTCTGGATTGTGTTGAGGGAACAGAGAAAAAAGCTCATTTAGGACCTGCACTTACGAAGGGGGTATGCAGCAGTATTTCAGGAAGTAAACCTTCTGAGAATAAAAACGGCTGGAGCTTGTTAAGGTAATTACACAAGGGAAAGGATAATGTACTGGGAACTCCTCAGAAGAATCTGATTTGTGGTGAGGGGAGAGAGATAAAAGCTCATTTAGGAACGACATGAACATGCTGCGTAGGTAGCTGTTTATCAGTAAATATCTCAACTGAGATTAAGAAAAGCAGTAGCTTAATAAATTAAGTACTTCCTGGTATCGTTACTGTACTGGTAACTCCCCAAAAGAATCTGGATTGTGGTGAGGGAACAGAAAAAAAGCTCATTTAGGACCTGCACTTACGAAGGGGGTAGGCAGCTGTATATCAGGGAGTAAACCTTCTAAGAATAAAAACAGCTGGAGCTTGTTAAGGTAATTACACAGGGGAAAGGATAATGTACTGGGAACTCCTCAGAAGAATCTGATTTGTGGTGAGGGGAGAGAGATAAAAGCTCATTTAGGAACGACATGAACATGCTGCGTAGGTAGCTGTTTATCAGTAAATATCTCCACTGAGATTAAGAAAAGCAGTAGCTTGGCTGGGGATATGGCCTAGTGGCAAGAGTGCCTGCCTCGTATACATGAGGCACTTGTTTCGATTCCCCAGCACCACATTACAGAAAATGGCCAGAAGTGGCGCTGCGGCTCAAGTGGCAGTGTGCTAGCCTTGAGCAAAAAGAAGCCAGGGACAGTGCTCAGGCCTTGAGTCCAAGTTCCAGGACTGGCCAAAAAAAAAAAAAAAAAAAAAAAGAAAAGCAGTAGCTTAATAAATTACGTACTTCCTGGAATGGTTACTGTACTAGTAACTCCGCAAACGATTCTGGATTGTGTTGAGGGAACAGAGAAAAAAGCTCAATTAGGACCTGCACTTACGAAGGGGGTATGCAGCAGTATTTCAGGAAGTAAAACTTCTGAGAATAAAAACGGCTGGAGCTTGTTAAGGTAATTACACAAGGGAAAGGATAATGTACTGGGAACTCCTCAGAAGAATCTGATTTGTGGTGAGGGGAGAGAGATAAAAGCTCATTTAGGAACGACATGAACATGCTGCGTAGGTAGCTGTTTATCAGTAAATATCTCCACTGAGATTAAGAAAACCAGTAGCTTAATAAATTCAGTACTTCCTGGTATGGTTACTGTACTGGTAACTCCCCAAAAGAATGTGGATTGTGGTGAGGGAACAGAGAAAAAACTCATTTAGGACCTGCACTTACGAAGGGGGTAGGCAGCTGTATATCAGGGAGTAAACCTTCTGAGAAGAAAAAGAGCTGGAGCTTGTTAAGGTAATTACATATTGGAATGGATAATGTACTGGGAACTCCTCAGAAGAATCTGATTCGTGGTGAGGGGAGAGAGATAAAAGCTCATTTAGGAACGACATGAACATGCTGCGTAGATAGCTGTTTATCAGTAAATATCTCCACTGAGATTAAGAAAAGCAGTAGCTTAATAAATTAAGTACTTCCTGGTATGGTTACTGTACTGGTAACTCCCCAAAAGAATCTGGATTGTGGTGAGGGAACAGAGAAAAAAGCTCATTTAGGACCTGCACTTACGAAGGGGGTAGGCAGCTGTATATCAGGGAGTACACCTTCTGAAAATAAAAACAGCTGGAGCTTGTTAAGGTAATTACACAGGGGAAAGGATAATGTACTGGGAACTCCTCAGAAGAATCTGATTTGTGGTGAGGGGAGAGAGATAAAAGCTCATTTAGGAACGACATGAACATGCTGCCTAGGTAGCTGTTTATCAGTAAATATCTCCACTGAGATTAAGAAAAGCAGTAGCTTAATAAATTAAGTACATACTGGTATGGTTACTGTACTGGTAACTCCCCAAAAGAATCTGGATTGTGGTGAGGGAACAGAGAAAAAAGCTCATTTAGGACCTGCATTTACGAAGGGGTTAGGCAGCTGTATATCAGGGAGTAAACCTTCTGAGAATAAAAACATCTGGAGCTTGTTAAGGTAATTACACAGGGGAAAGGATAATGTACTGGGAACTCCTCAGAAGAATCTGATTTGTGGTGAGGGGAGAGAGATAAAAGCTCATTTAGGAACGACATGAACATGCTGCGTAGCTAGCAGTTTATCAGTAAATATCTCCACTGAGATTAAGAAAAGCAGTAGCTTAATAAATTACGTACTTCCTGGAATGGTTACTGTACTAGTAACTCCGCAAACGATTCAGGATTGTGTTGAGGGAACAGAGAAAAAAGCTCATTTAGGACCTGCACTTACGAAGGGGGTATGCAGCAGTATTTCAGGAAGTAAACCTTCTGAGAATAAAAACGGCTGGAGCTTGTTAAGGTAATTACACAAGGGAAAGGATAATGTACTGGGAACTCCTCAGAAGAATCTGATTTGTGGTGAGGGGAGAGAGATAAAAGCTCATTTAGGAACGACATGAACATGCTGCATAGGTAGCTGTTTATCAGTAAATATCTCCACTGAGATTAAGAGAAGCAGGAGCTTGGCTGGGGATATGGCCTAGTGGCAAGAGTGCCTTCCTCGTATACATGAGGCACTTGGTTCGATTCCCCAGCACCACATTACAGAAAATGGCCAGAAGTGGCGCTGCGGCTCAAGTGGCAGTGTGCTAGTCTTGAGCAAAAAGAAGCCAGGGACAGTGCTCAGGCCTTGAGTCCAAGTTCCAGGACTGGCCAAAAAAAAAAAAAAAAAAAAAGAAAAGAAAAGCAGTAGCTTAATAAATTAAGTACTTCCTGGTATGGTTCCTGTACTGGTAACTCCAAAAAGAATCTGGATTATGGTGAGGGAACAGAGAAAAAAGCTCATTTAGGACCTGCACTTACGAAGGGGGTAGGCACCTGTATATCAGGGAGTAAACCTTCTGAGAATAAAAACAGCTGGTGCTTGTTAAGGTAATTACACAGGGGAATGGATAATGGACTGGGAACTCATCAGAAGAATCTGATTTGTGGTGAGGGGAGAGAGAAAAAAGCTCATTTAGGACCTGCACTTACGAAGGGGGTAGGGAGCAGTATATCAGGGAGTATACCTTCTGAGAATAAAAACAGCTGGAGCTTGTTAAGGTAATTACACAGGGGAAAGGATAATGTACTGGGAAATCCTCAGAAGAATCTGATTTGTGGTGAGGGGAGAGAGATAAAAGCTCATTTAGGAACGACATGAACATGCTGCGTACGTAGCTGTTTATCAATAAATATCTCCACTGAGATTAAGAAAAGCAGTAGCTTAATAAATTAAGTACTTCCTGCTATGGATACTGTACTGGTAACTCCCCAAAAGAATCTGGATTGTGGTGAGGGAACAGAGAGAAAAGCTCATTTAGGACCTGCACTTACGAAGGGGCTAGGCAGCTGTATATCAGGGAGTAAACCTTCTGAGAATAAACACAGCTTCAGCTTGTTAAGGTAATTACACAGGGGAAAGGATAATGTACTGGGAACTCCTCAGACGAATCTGATTTGTGGTGAGGGGAGAGAGATAAAAGCTCATTTAGGAACGACATGAACATGCTGCGTAGGTAGTTGTTTATCAGTAAATATTTCCACTGAGATTAAGAAAAGCAATAGCTTAATAAATTACGTATTTCCTGGTATGGTTACTGTACTGGTAACTCCCCAAAAGAATCTGGATTGTGGTGAGGGAACAGAGAAAAAAGCTCATTTAGGACCTGCACTTACGAAGGGGGTAGGCAGCTGTATATCAGGGAGTAAACCTTCTGAGAATAAAAGCAGCTGGAGATTGTTATGGTAATTACACAAGGGAAAGGATAATGTGCTGGGAACAATTCAGAAGAATCTGATTTGTGGTGAGGGGAGAGAGATAAAAGCTCATTTAGGAACGACATGAACATGCTGCGTAGGTAGCTGTTTATCAATAAATATCTCCACTGAGATTAAGAAAAGCAGTAGCTTAATAAATTAAGTACTTCCTGGTATGGTTACTGTACTGGTAACTCCCCAATAGAATCTGGATTGTGGTGAGGGAACAGAGAAAAAAGCTCATTTAGGACCTGCACTTACGAAGGAGGTAGGCAGCTGTATATCAGGGAGTAAACCTTCTGAGAATAAAAACAGTTGGAGCTTGTTAAGGTAATTACACAGGGGAAAGGATAATGTACTGGGAACTCCTCAGAAGAATCTGATTTGTGGTGAGGGCAGAGAGATAAAAGCTCATTTAGGAACGACATGAACATGCTGCGTAGGTAGCTGTTTATCAGTAAATATCTCCACTGAGATTAAGAAAAGCAGTAGCTTAATAAATTAAGTACTTCCTGGTATGGTTATTGTACAGGTAACTCCCCAAAAGAATCTGGATTGTGGTGAGGGAACAGAGAAAAAACCTCATTTAGGACCTGCACTTACGAAGGCGGTAGGCAGCTGTATATCAGGGAGTATCGCTTCTGAGAATAAAAACAGCTGGAGCTTGTTAAGGTAATTACACAGGGGAAAGGATAATGTACTGGGAACTCCTCAGAAGAATCTGATTTGTGGTGAGGGGAGAGAGATAAAAGCTCATTTAGGAACGACATGAACATGCTGCATACGTAGCTGTTTATCAGTAAATATCTCCACTGAGATTAAGAAAAGCAGTAGCTTAATAAACTAAGTACTTCCTGGTATGGATACTGTACTGGTAACTCCCCAAAAGAATCTGGATTGTGGTGAGGGAACAGAGAAAACAGCTCATTTAGGAACGACATGAACATGCTGCGTAGGTAGCTGTTTATCAGTATATATCTCCACTGAAATTAAGAAAAGCAGTAGCTTAATAAATTAAGTACTTCCTGGTATGGTTCCTGTACTGGTAACTCCAAAAAGAATCTGGATTATGGTGAGGGAACAGAGAAAAAAGCTCATTTAGGACCTGCACTTACGAAGGGGGTAGGCACCTGTATATCAGGGAGTAAACCTTCTGAGAATAAAAACAGCTGGTGCTTGTTAAGGTAATTACACAGGGGAATGGATAATGGACTGGGAATTCATCAGAAGAATCTGATTTGTGGTGAGGGGAGAGAGAAAAAAGCTCATTTAGGACCTGCACTTACGAAGGGGGTAGGGAGCAGTATATCAGGGAGTATACCTTCTGAGAATAAAAACAGCTGGAGCTTGTTAAGGTAATTACACAGGGGAAAGGATAATGTACTGGGAAATCCTCAGAAGAATCTGATTTGTGGTGAGGGGAGAGAGATAAAAGCTCATTTAGGAACGACATGAACATGCTGCGTACGTAGCTGTTTATCAATAAATATCTCCACTGAGATTAAGAAAAGCAGTAGCTTAATAAATTAAGTACTTCCTGCTATGGATACTGTACTGGTAACTCCCCAAAAGAATCTGGATTGTGGTGAGGGAACAGAGAGAAAAGCTCATTTAGGACCTGCACTTACGAAGGGGCTAGGCAGCTGTATATCAGGGAGTAAACCTTCTGAGAATAAACACAGCTTCAGCTTGTTAAGGTAATTACACAGGGGAAAGGATAATGTACTGGGAACTCCTCAGACGAATCTGATTTGTGGTGAGGGGAGAGAGATAAAAGCTCATTTAGGAACGACATGAACATGCTGCGTAGGTAGTTGTTTATCAGTAAATATTTCCACTGAGATTAAGAAAAGCAATAGCTTAATAAATTACGTATTTCCTGGTATGGTTACTGTACTGGTAACTCCCCAAAAGAATCTGGATTGTGGTGAGGGAACAGAGAAAAAAGCTCATTTAGGACCTGCACTTACGAAGGGGGTAGGCAGCTGTATATCAGGGAGTAAACCTTCTGAGAATAAAAGCAGCTGGAGATTGTTATGGTAATTACACAAGGGAAAGGATAATGTGCTGGGAACAATTCAGAAGAATCTGATTTGTGGTGAGGGGAGAGAGATAAAAGCTCATTTAGGAACGACATGAACATGCTGCGTAGGTAGCTGTTTATCAATAAATATCTCCACTGAGATTAAGAAAAGCAGTAGCTTAATAAATTAAGTACTTCCTGGTATGGTTACTGTACTGGTAACTCCCCAATAGAATCTGGATTGTGGTGAGGGAACAGAGAAAAAAGCTCATTTAGGACCTGCACTTACGAAGGAGGTAGGCAGCTGTATATCAGGGAGTAAACCTTCTGAGAATAAAAACAGTTGGAGCTTGTTAAGGTAATTACACAGGGGAAAGGATAATGTACTGGGAACTCCTCAGAAGAATCTGATTTGTGGTGAGGGCAGAGAGATAAAAGCTCATTTAGGAACGACATGAACATGTTGCGTAGGTAGTTGTTTATCAGTAAATATCTCCACTGAGATTAAGAAAAGCAATAGCTTAATAAATTAAGTACTTCCTGGTATGGTTACTGTACTGGTAACTCCCCAAAAGAATCTGGATTGTCGTGAGGGAACAGAGAAAAAAGCTCACTTAGGACCTGCACTTACGAAGGGGGTAGGCAGCTGTATATCAGGGAGTAAACCTTCTGAGAATAAAAACAGTTGGAGCTTGTTAAGGTAATTACACAGGGGAAAGGATAATGTACTGGGAACTCCTCAGAAGAATCTGATTTGTGGTGAGGGGAGAGAGATAAAAGCTCATTTAGGAACGACATGAACATGCTGCATAGGTAGCTGTTTATCAGTAAATATCTCCACTGAGATTAAGAAAAGCAGTAGCTTAATAAATTAAGTACTTCCTGGTATGGTTATTGTACTGGTAACTCCCCAAAAGAATCTGGATTGTGGTGAGGGAACAGAGAAAAAACCTCATTTAGGACCTGCACTTACGAAGGTGGTAGGCAGCTGTATATCAGGGAGTAAACCTTCTGAGAATAAAAACAGCTGGAGCTTGTTAAGGTAATTACAAAGGGGAAAGGATAATGTACTGGGAACTCCTCAGAAGAATCTGCTTTGTGGTGAGTGGAGAGAGATAAAAGGTCATTTAGGAACGACATGAACATGCTGCGTAGGTAGCTGTTTATCAGTAAATATCTCCACTGAGATTAAGAAAAGCAGTAGCTTAATAAATTAAGTACTTCCTGGTATGGTTACTGTACTGGTAACTCCCCAGAAGAATCTGCATTGTGGTGAAGGAACAGAGAAAAAAGCTCATTTAGGACCTGCACTTACGAAGGGGGTAGGCAGCTGTATATCAGGGAGTAAACCTTCTGAGAATAAAAACAGCTGGAGCTTGTTAAGGTAATTACACAGGGGAAAGGATAATGTACTGGGAACTCCTCAGAAGAATCTGATTTGTGGTGAGGGAAGAGAGATAAAAGCTCATTTAGGAACGACATGAACATGCTGCGTAAGTAGCTGTTTATCAGTAAATATCTCCACTGAGATTAAGAAAAGCAGTAGCTTAATAAATTAAGTACTTCCTGGTATGGTTACTGTACTGGTAACTCCCGAAAAGAATCGTTATTTTGGTGAGGGAAGAGAGAAAAAAGCTCATTTAGGACCTGCACTTACGAAGGGGGTAGGCAGCTGTATATCAGGGAGTAAACCTTCTGAGAATAAAAACAGCTGGAGCTTGTTAAGGTAATTACACAGGGGAAAGAATAATGTACTGGGAACTCCTCAGAAGAATCTGATTTGTGGTGAGGGGAGAGAGATAAAAGCTCATTTAGGAACGACATGAACATGCTGCGTAGGTAGCTGTTTATCAGTAAATAGCTCCACTGAGATTAAGAAAAGCAGTAGCTTAATAAATCAAGTACTTCCTGGTATGGTTACTGTACTGGTAACTCCCCAAAGAATCTGGTATTTGATGAGGGAACAGAGCAAAAAGCTCATTTAGGACCTGCACTTACGAAGGGGGTAGGCATCTGTATATCAGGGAGTAAACCTTCTGAGAATAAAAACAGCTGGAGCTTGTTAAGGTAATTACACAGTGGAAAGGATAATGTACTGGGAACTCCTCAGAAAAATCTGATTTGTGGTGAGGGGAGAGAGATAAAAGCTCATTTAGGAACGACATGAACATGCTGCGTAGGTAGCTGTTTATCAGTAAATATCTCCACTGAGATTAAGAAAAGCAGTAGCTTAAAAAATTAAGTACTTCCTGGTATGGTTACTGTACTGGTAACTCCCCAAAAGAATCTGGATTGTGGTGAGGGAACAGAGAAAAAAGCTCATTTAGGACCTGCACTTACGAAGGGGGTAGGCAGCTGTATATCAGGGAGTAAACCTTCTGAGAATAAAAACAGCTGGAGCTTGTTAAGGTAATTACACAGGGGAAAGGATAATGTACTGGGAACTCCTCAGAAGAATCTGATTTGTGGTGAGGGGAGAGAGATAAAAGCTCATTTAGGAACGACATGAACATGCTGCGTAGGTAGCTGTTTATCAGTAAATATCTCCACTGAGATTAAGAAAAGCAGTAGCTTAATAAATTAAGTACTTCCTGGTATGGTTACTGTACTGATAACTCCCCAAAAGAATCTCGATTGTGTTGAAGGAACAGAGAAAAAAGCTCATTTAAGACCTGCACTTAGGAAGGGGGTAGACAGCAGTATATCACGGAATAAACCTTCTGAGAATAAAAACAGCTGGAGCTTGTTAAGGTAATTACACAGTGGAAAGGATAATGTACTGGGAACTCCTCAGAAGAATCTGATTTGTGGTGAGGGGAGAGAGATAAATGCTCATTTATGAACGACATGAACATGCTGCGTAGGTAGCTGTTTATCAGTAATTATCTCCCCTGAGATTAAGAAAAGCAGTAGCTTAATAAATTAAGTACTTCCTGGTATGGTTACTGTACTGGTAACTCCCCAAAAGAATCTGGATTGTGGTGAGGAAACAGAAAAAAATGCTCATTTAGGACCTGCACTTACGAAGGGGGTAGGCAGCTGTATATCAGGGAGTAAACCTTCTGAGAATAAAAACAGCTGGAGCTTGTTAAGGTAATTACACAGGGGAAAGGATAATGTACTGGGAACTCCTCAGAAGAATCTGATTTGTGGTGAGGGGAGAGAGATAAAAGCTCATTTAGGAACGACATGAACATGCTGCGTAGGTAGCTGTTTATCAGTAAATATCTCCACTGAGATTAAGAAAACCAGTAGCTTAATAAATTAAGTACTTACTGGTATGGTTACTGTACTGGTAACTCCCCAAAAGAATCTGGATTGTGGTGAGGGAACAGAGAAAAAAGCTCATTTAAGACCTGCACTTATGAAGGGGGTAGGCAGCAGTATATCAGGGAGTAAACCTTCTGAGAATAAAAACAGCTGGAGCTTGTTAAGGTAATTACACAGGGGAAAGGATAATATACTGGGAACTCCTCAGAAGAATCTGATTTGTGGTAAGGGGAGAGAGATAAAAGCTCATTTAGGAACGACATGAACATGCTGCGTAGGTAGCTGTTTATCAGTAAATATCTCCACTGAGATTAAGAAAAGCAGTAGCTTAATAAATTAAGTACTTCCTGGTATGGTTACTGTACTGGTAACTCCCCAAAAGAATCTGGATTGTGGTGAGGGAACAGAGAAAAAAGCTCATTTAGGACCTGCACTTACGAAGGGGGTAGGCAGCTGTATATCAGGGAGTAAACCTTCTGAGAATAAAAACAGCTGGAGCTTGTTAAGGTAATTACACAGGGGAAAGGATAAGGTACTGGGAACTCCTCAGAAGAATCTGATTTGTGGTGAGGGGAGAGAGACAAAAGCTCATTTAGGAACGACATGAACATGCTGCGTAGGTAGCTGTTTATCAGTAAATATCTCCACTGAGATTAAGAAAAGCAGTAGCTTAATAAATTAAGTACTTCCGGGTATGGTTACTGTACTGGTAACTCCCCAAAAGAATCTGGATTGTGGTGAGGGAAGAGAGAAAAAACCTCATTTAGGACCTGCACTTACGAAGGGGGTAGGCAGCTGTATATCCGGGAGTAAACCTTCTGAGAATAAAACCAGCTGGAGCTTGTTAAGGTAATTACACAGGTGAAAGGATAAAGTACTGGGAACTCCTCAGAAGAATCTGATTTGTGGTGAGGGGAGAGAGATAAAAGCTCATTTAGGAACGACATGAACATGCTGCGTAGGTAGCTGTTTATCAGTAAATATCTCAACTGAGATTAAGAAAAGCAGTAGCTTAATAAATTATGTACTTCCTGGTATGGTTACTGTACTGGTAACTCCCCAAAAGAATCTGGATTGTGGTGAGGGAACAGAGAAGAAAGCTCATTTAGGACCTGCACTTACGAAGGGGGTAGGCAGCTGTACATCAGGGAGTAAACCTTCTGAGAATAAAAACAGCTGGAGTTTGTTAAGGTAATTACACAGGGGAAAGGATAATGTACTGGGAACTCCTCAGAAGAATCTGATTTGTAGTGAGGGGAGAGAAATAAAAGCTCATTTAGGAACGACATGAACATGCTGCGTAGGTAGCTGTTTATCAGTAAATATCTCCACTGAGATTAAGAAAAGCAGTAGCTTAAAAAATTAAGTACTTCCTGGTATGGTTACTGTACTGGTAACTCCCCAAAAGAATCTGGATTGTGGTGAGGGAACAGAGAAAAAAGCTCATTTAGGACCTGCACTTACAAAGGGGGTAGGCAGCTGTATATCAGGGAGTAAACCTTCTGAGAATAAAAACAGCTGGAGCTTGTTAAGGTAATTACACAGGGGAAAGGATAATGTACTGGGAACTCCTCAGAAGAATCTGATTTGTGGTGAGGGGAGAGAGATAAAAGCTCATTTAGGAACGACATGAACATGCTGCGTAGGTAGCTGTTTATCAGTAAATATCTCCACTGAGATTAAGAAAAGCAGTAGCTTAATAAATTAAGTACTTCCTGGTATGGTTACTGTACTGATAACTCCCCAAAAGAATCTCGATTGTGTTGAAGGAACAGAGAAAAAAGCTCATTTAAGACCTGCACTTAGGAAGGGGGTAGACAGCAGTATATCACGGAATAAACCTTCTGAGAAAAAAAACAGCTGGAGCTTGTTAAGGTAATTACACAGTGGAAAGGATAATGTACTGGGAACTCCTCAGAAGAATCTGATTTGTGGTGAGGGGAGAGAGATAAATGCTCATTTATGAACGACATGAACATGCTGCGTAGGTAGCTGTTTATCAGTAATTATCTCCCCTGAGATTAAGAAAAGCAGTAGCTTAATAAATTAAGTACTTCCTGGTATGGTTACTGTACTGGTAACTCCCCAAAAGAATCTGGATTGTGGTGAGGAAACAGAAAAAAATGCTCATTTAGGACCTGCACTTACGAAGGGGGTAGGCAGCTGTATATCAGGGAGTAAACCTTCTGAGAATAAAAACAGCTGGAGCTTGTTAAGGTAATTACACAGGGGAAAGGATAATGTACTGGGAACTCCTCAGAAGAATCTGATTTGTGGTGAGGGGAGAGAGATAAAAGCTCATTTAGGAACGACATGAACATGCTGCGTAGGTAGCTGTTTATCAGTAAATATCTCCACTGAGATTAAGAAAACCAGTAGCTTAATAAATTAAGTACTTACTGGTATGGTTACTGTACTGGTAACTCCCCAAAAGAATCTGGATTGTGGTGAGGGAACAGAGAAAAAAGCTCATTTAAGACCTGCACTTATGAAGGGGGTAGGCAGCAGTATATCAGGGAGTAAACCTTCTGAGAATAAAAACAGCTGGAGCTTGTTAAGGTAATTACACAGGGGAAAGGATAATATACTGGGAACTCCTCAGAAGAATCTGATTTGTGGTAAGGGGAGAGAGATAAAAGCTCATTTAGGAACGACATGAACATGCTGCGTAGGTAGCTGTTTATCAGTAAATATCTCCACTGAGATTAAGAAAAGCAGTAGCTTAATAAATTAAGTACTTCCTGGTATGGTTACTGTACTGGTAACTCCCCAAAAGAATCTGGATTGTGGTGAGGGAACAGAGAAAAAAGCTCATTTAGGACCTGCACTTACGAAGGGGGTAGGCAGCTGTATATCAGGGAGTAAACCTTCTGAGAATAAAAACAGCTGGAGCTTGTTAAGGTAATTACACAGGGGAAAGGATAAGGTACTGGGAACTCCTCAGAAGAATCTGATTTGTGGTGAGGGGAGAGAGACAAAAGCTCATTTAGGAACGACAAGAACATGCTGCGTAGGTAGCTGTTTATCAGTAAATATCTCCACTGAGATTAAGAAAAGCAGTAGCTTAATAAATTAAGTACTTCCGGGTATGGTTACTGTACTGGTAACTCCCCAAAAGAATCTGGATTGTGGTGAGGGAAGAGAGAAAAAACCTCATTTAGGACCTGCACTTACGAAGGGGGTAGGCAGCTGTATATCCGGGAGTAAACCTTCTGAGAATAAAACCAGCTGGAGCTTGTTAAGGTAATTACACAGGTGAAAGGATAAAGTACTGGGAACTCCTCAGAAGAATCTGATTTGTGGTGAGGGGAGAGAGATAAAAGCTCATTTAGGAACGACATGAACATGCTGCGTAGGTAGCTGTTTATCAGTAAATATCTCAACTGAGATTAAGAAAAGCAGTAGCTTAATAAATTATGTACTTCCTGGTATGGTTACTGTACTGGTAACTCCCCAAAAGAATCTGGATTGTGGTGAGGGAACAGAGAAGAAAGCTCATTTAGGACCTGCACTTACGAAGGGGGTAGGCAGCTGTACATCAGGGAGTAAACCTTCTGAGAATAAAAACAGCTGGAGTTTGTTAAGGTAATTACACAGGGGAAAGGATAATGTACTGGGAACTCCTCAGAAGAATCTGATTTGTGGTGAGGGGAGAGAAATAAAAGCTCATTTAGGAACGACATGAACATGCTGCGTAGGTAGCTGTTTATCAGTAAATATCTCCACTGAGATTAAGAAAAGCAGTAGCTTAATAAATGAAGTACTTCCTGGTATGGTTACTGTACTGGTAACTCCCCAAAAGAATCTGGATTGTGGTGAGGGAACAGAGAAAAAAGCTCATTTAGGACCTGCACTTACGAAGGGGGTAGGCAGCTGTATATCAGGGAGTAAACCTTCTGAGAATAAAAAAAGCTGGAGCTTGATAAGGTAATTACACAGGGGAAAGGATAATGTACTGGGAACTCCTCAGAAGAATCTGATTTGTGGTGAGGGGAGAGAGATAAAAGCTCATTTAGGAACGACATGAACATGCTGCGTAGGTAGCTGTTTAACAGTAAATATCTCCATTGAGATTAAGAAAACAGTAGCTTAATAAATTAAGTACTTCCTGGTATGGTTACTGTACTTGTAACTCCCCAAAAGAATCTGGATTGTGGTGAGGGAACAGAGAAAAAAGCTCATTTAGGACCTGCACTTAGGAAGGGGGTAGGCAGCTGTATATCAGGGAGTAAACCTTCTGAGAATAAAAACAGCTGGAGCATGTTAAGGTAATTACACAGGGGAAAGGATAATGTACTGGGAACTTCTCAGAAGAATCTGATTTGTGGTGAGGGGAGAGAGATAAAAGCTCATTTAGGAACGACATGAACATGCTGCGTACGTAGCTGTTTATCAGTAAATATCTCCACTGAGATTAAGAAAAGCAGTAGCTTAATAAATTAAGTACTTCCTGGTATGGTTACTGTACTGGTAACTCCCCAAAAGAATCAGGATTGTGGTGAGGGAACAGAGAAAAAAGCTCATTTAGGACATGCACTGACGAAGGTGGTAGGCAGCTGTATATCAGGGAGTAAACCTTCTGAGAAGAAAAACAGCTGGAGCTTGTTAAGGTAATTACACATTGGAATGGATAATGTACTGGGAACTCCTCAGAACAATCTGATTCGTGGTGAGGGGAGAGAGATAAAAGCTCATTTAGGAACGACATGAACATGCTGCGTAGGTAGCTGTTTATCAGTAAATATCTCCATTGAGATTAAGAAAAGCAATAGCTTAATAAATTAAGTACTTCCTGGTATGGTTACTGTACTGGTAACTCCCCAAAAGAATCTGGATTGTGGTGAGGGAACAGAGAAAAAAGCTCATTTAGGACCTGCACTTACGAAGGGGGTAGGCAGCTGTATATCAGGGAGTAAACCTTCTGAGAATTAAAACAGCTGGAGCTTGTTAAGGTAATTACACAGGGGAAAGGATAATGTACTGGGAACTCCTCAGAAGAATCTGATTTGTGGTGAGGGGAGAGAGATAAAAGCTCATTTAGGAACGACATGAACATGCTGCGTAGGTAGATGTTTATCAGTAAATATCTCCACTGAGATTAAGAAAAGCAGTAGCTTAATAAATTAAGTACTTCCTGGTATGGTTACTGTACTGGTAACTCCGCAAAAGAATCTGGATTTTGGTGAGGGAACAGAGAAAAAATCTCATTTAGGACCTGCACTTACGAAGGGGGTAGGCAGCTGTATATCAGGGAATAAACCTTCTGAGAATAAAAACAGTTGGTGCTTGTTAAGGTAATTACACAGGGGAAAGGATAATGTACTGGGAACTCCTCAGAAGAATCTGATTTGTGGTGAGGGGAGAGAGATAAAAGCTCATTTTGGAACGACATGAACATTCTGCGTAGGTAGCTGTTTATCAGTAAATATCTCCACTGAGATTAAGAATAGCAGTAGCTTAATAAATTAAGTACTTCCTGGTATGGTTACTGTACTGGTAACTCCCCAAAAGAATCTGGATTTTGGTGAGGGAACACAGAAAAAATCTCATTTAGGACCTGCACTTACGAAGGGGGTAGGCAGCTGTATATCAGGGAGTAAACCTTCTGAGAATAAAAACAGCTGGAGCTTGTTAAGGTCATTACACAGGGGAAAGAAAAATGTACTGGGAACTCCTCAGAAGAATCTGATTTGTGGTTAGGGGAGAGAGATAAAACTCATTTAGTAACGACATGAACATGCTGCGTACGTAGCTATTTATCAGTAAATATCTCCACTGAGATTAAGAAAAGCAGTAGCTTAATAAATTAAGTACTTCCTGGTATGGTTACTGTACTGGTAACTCCCCAAAAGAATCTGGATTGTGGTGAGGGAACAGAGAAAAAAGCTCATTTAGGACCTGCACTTACGAATGGGGTAGGCAGCTGTATATCAGGGAGTAAACCTTCTGAGAATAAAAACAGCTGGAGCTTGTTAAGGTAATTACACAGGGGAAAGGATAATGTACTGGGAACTCCTCAGAAGAATCTGATTTGTGGTGAGGGGAGAGAGATAAAACTCATTTAGGAAGGACATGAACATGCTGCGTAGGTAGCTGTTTATCAGTAAATATCTCCACTGAGATTAAGAAAAGCAGTAGCTTAATAAATTAAGTACTTCCTCGTATGGTTACTGTACTGGTAACTCCCCAAAAGAATCTGGATTGTGGTGAGGGGACAGAGAAAAAAGCTCATTTAGGACCTGCACTTACGAAGGGGGTAGATAGCTGTATATGAGGGAGTAAACCTTCTGAGAATAAAAACAGCTGGAGCATGTTAAGGTAATTACACATGGGAAAGGATAATGTACTGGGAACTCCTCAGAAGAATCTGATTTGTGGTGAGGGGAGAGAGATAAAAGCTCATTTAGTAACGACATGAACATGCTTCGTAGGTAGCTGTTTATCAGTAAATATCTCCACTGAGATTAAGAAAAGCAGTATCTTAATAAATTAAGTACTTCCTGGTATGGATACTGTACTGGTAACTCCCCAAAAGAATCTGGTGCGGTGAGGGAACAGAGAAAAAAGCTCATTTAGGACCTGCACTTACGAAGGGGTTAGGCAGCTGTATATCAGGGAGTAAACCTTCTGAGAATAAAAACAGCTGGAGCTTGTTAAGGTAATTACACAGGGGAAAGGATAAAGTACAGGGAACTCCTCAGAAGAATCTGATTTGTGGTGAGGGGAGAGAGATAAAAGCTCATTTAGGAACGACATGAACATGCTGCATACGTAGCTGTTTAGCAGTAAATATCTCCGCTGAGATTAAGAAAAGCAGTAGCTTAATAAATTAAGTCCTTCCTGGTATGGTGACTGTACTGGTAACTCCCCAAAAGAATCTGGATTGTGGTGAGGGAACAGAGAAAAAAGCTCATTTAGGACCTGCACTTACGAAGGGGGTAGGCAGCTGTATATCAGGGAGTAAACCTTCTGAGAATAAAAACAGCTGGAGCTTGTTAAGGTAATTACACAGGGGAAAGGATAATGTACTGGGAACTCCTCAGAAGAATCTGATTTGTGGTGAGGGGAGAGAGATAAAACACATTTAGGAACGACATGAACATGCTGCGTAGGTAGCTGTTTATCAGTAAATATCTCCACTGACATTAAGAAAAGCAGTAGCTTAATAAATGAAGTACTTCCTGATATGGTTACTTTACTGGTAACTCCCCAAAAGAATCTGCATTTTGGTGAGGGAACAGAGAAAAAAGCTCATTTAGGACCTGCACTTACGAAGGTGGTAGGCAGCCGTATATCAGGGAGTACACCTTCTGAGAATAAAAACAGCTGGAGCTTGTTAAGGTAATTACACAGGGGAAAGGATAATGTACTGGGAACTCCTCAGAACAATCTGATTCGTGGTGAGGGGAGAGAGATAAAAGCTCATTTAGGAACGACATGAACATGCTGCGTAGGTAGATGTTTATCAGTAAATATCTCCATTGAGATTAAGAAAAGCAATAGCTTAATAAATTAAGTACTTCCTGGTATGGTTACTGTACTGGTAACTCCCCAAAAGAATCTGGATTGTGGTGAGGGAACAGAGAAAAAAGCTCATTTAGGACCTGCACTTACGAAGGGGGTAGGCAGCTGTATATCAGGGAGTAAACCTTCTGAGAATTAAAACAGCTGGAGCTTGTTAAGGTAATTACACAGGGGAAAGGATAATGTACTGGGAACTCCTCAGAAGAATCTGATTTGTGGTGAGGGGAGAGAGATAAAAGCTCATTTAAGAACGACATGAACATGCTGCGTAGGTAGCTGTTTATCAGTAAATATCTCCACTGAGATTAAGAAAAGCAGTAGCTTAATAAATTAAGTACTTCCTGGTATGGTTACTGTACTGGTAACTCCCCAAAAGAATCTGGATTGTGGTGAGGGAACAGAGAAAAAAGCTCGTTTAGGACCTGCACTTACGAAGGGGGTAGGCAGCTGTATGTCCGGGAGTAAACCTTCTGAGAATAAAAACAGCTGGAGCTTGTTAAGGTAATTACACAGGGGAAAGGATAATGTACTGGGAACTCCTCAGAAGAATCTGATTTGTGGTGAGGGGAGAGAGATAAAAGCTCATTTAGGAACGACATGAACATGCTGCGTAGGTAGCTGTTTATCAGTAAATATCTCCACTGAGATTAAGAAAAGCAGTAGCTTAATAAATTAAGTACTTCCTGGTATGGTTACTGTACTGGTAACTCCGCAAAAGAATCTGGATTTTGGTGAGGGAACAGAGAAAAAATCTCATTTAGGACCTGCACTTACGAAGGGGGTAGGCAGCTGTATATCAGGGAATAAACCTTCTGAGAATAAAAACAGTTGGAGCTTGTTAAGGTAATTACACAGGGGAAAGGATAATGTACTGGGAACTCCTCAGAAGAATCTGATTTGTGGTGAGGGGAGAGAGATAAAAGCTCATTTTGGAACGACATGAACATTCTGCGTAGGTAGCTGTTTATCAGTAAATATCTCCACTGAGATTAAGAATAGCAGTAGCTTAATAAATTAAGTACTTCCTAGTATGGTTACTGTACTGGTAACTCCCCAAAAGAATCTGGATTTTGGTGAGGGAACACAGAAAAAATCTCATTTAGGACCTGCACTTACGAAGGGGGTAGGCAGCTGTATATCAGGGAGTAAACCTTCTGAGAATAAAAACAGCTGGAGCTTGTTAAGGTCATTACACAGGGGAAAGAAAAATGTACTGGGAACTCCTCAGAAGAATCTGATTTGTGGTTAGGGGAGAGAGATAAAACTCATTTAGTAACGACATGAACATGCTGCGTACGTAGCTATTTATCAGTAAATATCTCCACTGAGATTAAGAAAAGCAGTAGCTTAATAAATTAAGTACTTCCTGGTATGGTTACTGTACTGGTAACTCCCCAAAAGAATCTGGATTGTGGTGAGGGAACAGAGAAAAAAGCTCATTTAGGACCTGCACTTACGAATGGGGTAGGCAGCTGTATATCAGGGAGTAAACCTTCTGAGAATAAAAACAGCTGGAGCTTGTTAAGGTAATTACACAGGGGAAAGGATAATGTACTGGGAACTCCTCAGAAGAATCTGATTTGTGGTGAGGGGAGAGAGATAAAACTCATTTAGGAAGGACATGAACATGCTGCGTAGGTAGCTGTTTATCAGTAAATATCTCCACTGAGATTAAGAAAAGCAGTAGCTTAATAAATTAAGTACTTCCTCGTATGGTTACTGTACTGGTAACTCCCCAAAAGAATCTGGATTGTGGTGAGGGGACATAGAAAAAAGCTCATTTAGGACCTGCACTTACGAAGGGGGTAGATAGCTGTATATGAGGGAGTAAACCTTCTGAGAATAAAAACAGCTGGAGCATGTTAAGGTAATTACACATGGGAAAGGATAATGTACTGGGAACTCCTCAGAAGAATCTGATTTGTGGTGAGGGGAGAGAGATAAAAGCTCATTTAGTAACGACATGAACATGCTTCGTAGGTAGCTGTTTATCAGTAAATATCTCCACTGAGATTAAGAAAAGCAGTATCTTAATAAATTAAGTACTTCCTGGTATGGATACTGTACTGGTAACTCCCCAAAAGAATCTGGTGCGGTGAGGGAACAGAGAAAAAAGCTCATTTAGGACCTGCACTTACGAAGGGGTTAGGCAGCTGTATATCAGGGAGTAAACCTTCTGAGAATAAAAACAGCTGGAGCTTGTTAAGGTAATTACACAAGGGAAAGGATAAAGTACAGGGAACTCCTCAGAAGAATCTGATTTGTGGTGAGGGGAGAGAGATAAAAGCTCATTTAGGAACGACATGAACATGCTACATACGTAGCTGTTTAGCAGTAAATATCTCCGCTGAGATTAAGAAAAGCAGTAGCTTAATAAATTAAGTCCTTCCTGGTATGGTGACTGTACTGGTAACTCCCCAAAAGAATCTGGATTGTGGTGAGGGAACAGAGAAAAAAGCTCATTTAGGACCTGCACTTACGAAGGGGGTAGGCAGCTGTATATCAGGGAGTAAACCTTCTGAGAATAAAAACAGCTGGAGCTTGTTAAGGTAATTACACAGGGGAAAGGATAATGTACTGGGAACTCCTCAGAAGAATCTGATTTGTGGTGAGGGGAGAGAGATAAAACACATTTAGGAACGACATGAACATGCTGCGTAGGTAGCTGTTTATCAGTAAATATCTCCACTGACATTAAGAAAAGCAGTAGCTTAATAAATGAAGTACTTCCTGATATGGTTACTTTACTGGTAACTCCCCAAAAGAATCTGCATTGTGGTGAGGGAACAGAGAAAAAAGCTCATTTAGGACCTGCACTTACGAAGGTGGTAGGCAGCCGTATATCAGGGAGTACACCTTCTGAGAATAAAAACAGCTGGAGCTTGTTAAGGTAATTACACAGGGGAAAGGATAATGTACTGGGAACTCCTCAGAAGAATCTGATTTGTGGTGAGGGGAGAGAGATAAAAGCTCATTTAGGAACGACATGAACATGCTGCGTAGGTAGCTGTTTATCAGTAAATATCTCCACTTAGATTAAGAAAAGCAGTAGCTTAATAAATTAAGTACATACTGGTATGGTTACTGTACTGGTAACTCCCCAAAAGAATCTGGATTGTGGTGAGGGAACAGAGAAAAAAGCTCATTTAGGACCTGCACTTACGAAGGGGGTATGCAGCAGTATTTCAGGAAGTAAACCTTCTGAGAATAAAAACGGCTGGAGCTTGTTAAGGTAATTACACAAGGGAAAGGATAATGTACTGGGAACTCCTCAGAAGAATCTGATTTGTGGTGAGGGGAGAGCGATAAAAGCTCATTTAGGAACGACATGAACATGCTGCGTTGGTAGCAGTTTATCAGTAAATATCTCCACTGAGATTAAGAAAAGCATTAGCTTGGCTGGGGATATAGCCTAGTGGCAAGAGTGCCTGCCTCGTATACATGAGGACCTGGGTTCGATTCCCCAGCACCACATATACAGAAAATGGCCAGAGGTGGCGCTGCGGCTCAAGTGGCAGAGTGCTAGCCTTGAGCAAAAAGAAGCCAGAGACAGTGCTCAGGCCCTGAGTCCAAGTCCCAGGAATGGCCAAAAAAAAAAAAAAAAAAGAAAAGCAGTAGCTTAATAAATTAAGTACTTCCTGGTATGGTTACTGTACTGGTAACTCCCCAAAAGAATCTGGATTGTGTTGAGGGAACAGAGAAAAAAGCTCATTTAGGACCTGCACTTACGAAGGGGGTAGGCAGCTGTATATCAGGGAGTAAACCTTCTGAGAATAAAAACAGCTGGAGCTTGTTAAGGTAATTACACAGGGGAAAGGATAATGTACTGGGAACTCCTGAGAAGAATCTGATTTTTGGTGAGGGGAGAGAGATAAAAGCTCATTTAGGAACGACATGAACATGCTGCGTAGGTAGCTGTTTATCAGTAAATATCTCCACTTAGATTAAGAAAAGCAGTAGCTTAATAAATTAAGTACTTACTGGTATGGTTACTGGACTGGTAACTCCCCAAAAGAATCTGGATTGCGGTGAGGGAACAGAGAAAAAAGCTCATTTAGGACCTGCATTTACGAAGGGGGTAGGCAGCTGTATATCAGGGAGTAAACCTTGTGAGAATAAAAACAGCTGGAGCTTGTTAAGGTAATTACACAGGGGAAAGGATAATGTACTGGGAACTCCTCAGAAGAATCTGATTTGTGGTGAGGGGAGAGAGATAAAAGCTCATTTAGGAACGACATGAACATGCTGCGTAGGTAGCTGTTTATCAGTAAATATCTCCACTGAGATTAAGAAAAGCAGTAGCTTAATAAATTAAGTACTTCCTGGAATGGTTACTGTACTGGTAACTCCCCAAAAGAATCTGGATTGTGGTGAGGGAACAGAGAAAAAAGCTCATTTAGGACCAACACTTACGAAGGGGGTAGGCAGCTGTATATCATCTAGTAAACCATCTGAGAATAAAAACAGCTGGAGCTTGTTAACGTAATTACACAGGGGAAAGGATAATGTACTGGGAACTCCTCAGAAGAATCTGATTTGTGGTGAGGGGAGAGAGATAAAAGCTCATTTAGGAACGACATGAACATGCTGCGTAGGTAGCTGTTTATCAGTAAATATCTCCACTGAGATTAAGAAAAGCATTAGCTTGGCTGTGGATATGGCCTAGTGGCAAGAGTGCCTGCCTCGTATACATGAGGACCTGGGTTCGATTCCCCAGCACCACATATACAGAAAATGGCCAGAAGTGGCGCTGCGGCTCAAGTGGCAGAGTGCTAGCCTTGAGCAAAAAGAAGCCAGGGACAGGGCTCAGGCCCTGAGTCCAAGTCCCAGGACTGGCCAAAAAATAAAAAATAAAAAAGAAAAGCAGTAGCTTAATAAATTAAGTACTTCCTGGTATGGTTACTGTACTGGTAACTCCCCAAAAGAATCTGGATTGTGTTGAGGGAACAGAGAAAAAAGCTCATTTAGGACCTGCACTTACGAAGGGGGTAGGCAGCTGTATATCAGGGAGTAAACCTTCTGAGAATAAAAACAGCTGGAGCTTGTTAAGGTAATTACACAGGGGAAAGGATAATGTACAGGGAACTCCTCAGAAGAATCTGATTTGTGGTGAGGGGAGAGAGATAAAAGCTCATTTAGGAACGACATGAACATGCTGCGTAGGTAGCTGTTTATCAGTAAATATATCCACTGACATTAAGAAAAGCAGTAGCTTAATAAATTAAGTACTTCCTGGTATGGTTACTGTACTGGTAACTCCCCAAAAGAATCTGGATTGTGGTGAGGGAACAGAGAAAAAAGCTCATTTAGGACCTGCACTTACGAAGGGGATAGGCAGCTGTATATCAGGGAGTAAACCATCTGAGAATAAAAACAACTGGAGCTTGTTAAGGTAATTACACAGGGGAAAGGATAATGTACTGGGAACTCCTCAGAAGAATCTGATTTGTGGTGCGGGGAGAGAGATAAAAGCTCATTTAGGAACGACATGAACATGCTGCGTAGGTAGCTGTTTATCAGTAAATATATCCACAGAGATTAAGAAAAGCAGTAGCTTAATAAATTAAGTACTTCCTGGTATGGTTACTGTACTGGTAACTCCGCAAAAGAATCTGGATTATGGTGAGGGAACAGAGAAAAAAGCTCATTTAGGACCTGCACTTACGAAGGGGGTAGGCAGCTGTATATCAAGGAGTAAACCTTCTGAGAATAAAAACAGCTGGAGCTTGTTAAGGTAATTACACAGGGGAAAGGATAATGTACTGGGAACTCCTCAGAAGAATCTGATTTGTGGTGAGGGGAGAGAGATAAAAGCTCATTTAGGAACGACATTAACATGCTGCGTAGGTAGCTGTTTATCAGTAAATATCTCCACTGAGATTAAGAAAAGCAGTAGCTTAATAAATTAAGTACTTCCTGGTATGGTTACTGTACTGGTAACTCCCCAAAAGAATCTGGATTGTGGTGAGGGAACAAAGAAAAAAGCTCATTTAGGACCTGCACTAACGAAGGCGGTAGGCAGCTGTATATCAAGGAGTAAACCTTCTGAGAATAAAAACAGCTGGAGCTTGTTAAGGTAATTACACAGGGGAAAGGATAATGTACTGGGAACTCCTCAGAAGAATCTGATTTGTGGTGAGGGGAGAGAGATAAAAGCTCATTTAGGAACGACATGAACATGCTGCGTAGGTAGCTGTTTATCAGTAAATATCTCCACTGAGATTAAGAAAAGCAGTAGCTTAATAAATTAAGTACTTCCTAGTATGGTTACTGTACTGCTAACTCCCCAAAAGAATCTGGATTGTGGTGAGGGAACAGAGAAAAAAGCTCATTTGGACCTGCACTTACGAAGGGGGTAGGCAGCTGTATATCAGGGAGTAAACCTTCTGAGAATAAAAACAGCTGGAGCGTGTTAAGGTAATTACACAGGGGAAAGGATAATGTACTGGGAACTCCTCAGAAGAATCTGATTTGTGGTGAGGGGAGAGAGATAGCAGCTCATTTAGGAACGACATGAACATGCTGCGTAGGTAGCTGTTTATCAGTAAATATCTCCACTGAGATTAAGAAAAGCAGTAGCTTAATAAATTAAGTACTTCCTGGTATGGTTACTGTACTGGTAACTCCCCAAAAGAATCTGGATTGTGGTGAGGGAACAGAGAAAAAAGCTCATTTAGGACCTGCACTTACGAAGGGGGTAGGCAGCTGTATATCAAGGAGTAAACCTTCTGAGAATAAAAACAGCTGGAGCTTGTTAAGGTAATTACACAAGGGAAAGGATAATGTACTGGGAACTCCTCAGAAGAATCTGATTTGTGGTGAGGGGAGAGAGATAAAAGCTCATTTAGGAACGACATGAACATGCTTCGTTGGTAGCTGTTTATCAGTAAATATCTCCACTGAGATTAAGAAAAGCATTAGCTTGGCTGGGGATATAGCCTAGTGGCAAGAGTGCCTGCCTCGTATACATGAGGACCTGGGTTCGATTCCCCAGCACCACATGTACAGAAAATGGCCAGAGGTGGCGCTGCGGCTCAAGTGGCAGAGTGCTAGCCTTGAGCAAAAAGAAGCCAGGGACAGTGCTCAGGCCCTGAGTCCAAGTCCCAGGAATGGCCAAAAAAAAAAAAAAAAAGAGCAGTAGCTTAATAAATTAAGTACTTCCTGGTATGGTTACTGTACTGGTAACTCCCCAAAAGAATCTGGATTGTGTTGAGGGAACAGAGAAAAAAGCTCATTTAGGACCTGCACTTACGAAGGGGGTAGGCAGCTGTATATCAGGGAGTAAACCTTCTGAGAATAAAAACAGCTGGAGCTTGTTAAGGTAATTACACAGGGGAAAGGATAATGAACTGGGAACTCCTGAGAAGAATCTGATTTGGGGTGAGGGGAGAGAGATAAAAGCTCATTTAGGAACGACATGAACATGCTGCGTAGGTAGCTGTTTATCAGTAAATATCTCCACTGAGATTAAGAAAAGCAGTAGCTTAATAAATTAAGTACTTACTGGTATGGTTACTGGATTGGTAACTCCCCAAAAGAATCTGGATTGCGGTGAGGGAACAGAGAAAAAAGCTCATTTAGGACCTGCATTTACGAAGGGGGTAGGCAGCTGTATATCAGGGAGTAAACCTTGTGAGAATAAAAACAGCTGGAGCTTGTTAAGGTAATTACACAGGGGAAAGGATAATGTACTGGGAACTCCTCAGAAGAATCTGATTTGTGGTGAGGGGAGAGAGATAAAAGCTCATTTAGGAACGACATGAACATGCTGCGTAGGTAGCTGTTTATCAGTAAATATCTCCACTGAGATTAAGAAAAGCATTAGCTTGGCTGTGGATATGGCCTAGTGGCAAGAGTGCCTGCCTCGTATACATGAGGACCTGGGTTCGATTCCCCAGCACCACATATACAGAAAATGGCCAGAAGTGGCGCTGCGGCTCAAGTGGCAGAGTGCTAGCCTTGAGCAAAAAGAAGCCAGGGACAGTGCTCAGGCCCTGAGTCCAAGTCCCAGGACTGGCCAAAAAAAAAAAATAAAAAAGAAAAGCAGTAGCTTAATAAATTAAGTACTTCCTGGTATGGTTACTGTACTGGTAACTCCCCAAAAGAATCTGCATTGTGGTGAGGGAACAGAGAAAAAAGCTCATTTAGGACCTGCACTTACGAAGTGGGTAGGCAGCTGTATATCAAGGAGTAAACATTCTGAGAATAAAAAACAGCTGGAGCTTGTTAAGGTAATTACACAGGGGAAAGGATATTGTACTGGGAACTCCTCAGAAGAATCTGATTTGTGGTGAGGGGAGAGAGATAAAAGCTCATTTAGGAACGACATTAACATGCTGCGTAGGTAGCTGTTTATCAGTAAATATCTCCACTGAGATTAAGAAAAGCAGTAGCTTAATAAATTAAGTACTTCCTGGTATGGTTACTGTACTGGTAACTCCCCAAAAGAATCTGGATTGTGGTGAGGGAACAGAGAAAAAAGCTCATTTAGGACCTGCACTTACGAAGGGGGTAGGCAGCTGTATATCAGGGAGTAAACCTTCTGAGAATAAAAGCAGCTGGAGCTTGTTAAGGTAATTACCCAGCGGAAAGGATAATGTACGGGGAACTCCTCAGAGGAATCTGATTTGTGGTGAGGGGAGAGAGATAAAAGCTCATTTAGGAACGACATGAACATGCTGCGTACGTAGCTGCTTATCAGTAAATATCTCTACTGAGATTAAGAAAAGCAGTAGCTTAATAAATGAAGTACTTCCTGGTATGGTTACTGTATTGGTAACTCCCCAAAAGATTCTGGATTGTGGTGAGGGAACACAGAAAAAAGCTCATTTAGGACGTGCACTTACGAAGGGGTAGGAAGCAGTATATCAGGGAGTAAACCTTCTGAGAATAAAAACAGCTGGAGCTTGTTAAGGTAATTACACAATGGAAAGGATAATGTACTGGGAACTCCTCAGAAGAATCGAAATTGTGGTGAGGGGAGAGAGATAAAAGCTCATTTAGGAACGACATGAACATGCTGCGTAGGTAGCTGCTTATCAGTAAATATCTCCACTGAGATTAAGAAAAGCAGTAGCTTAATAAATTAAGTACTTCCTGGTATGGTTACTGTACTGGTAACTCCCCAAAAGAATCTGGATTGTTGTGAGGGAACAGAGAAAAAAGCTCATTTAGGACCTGCACTTACGAAGGGGGTAGGCAGCAGTATATCAGGGAGTAAACCTTCTGAGAATAAAAACAGCTGGAGCTTGTTAAGGTAATTACACAGGGGAAAGGATAATGTACTGGAACTCCTCAGAAGAATCTGATTTGTGGTGAGGGGAGAGAGATAAAAGCTCATTTAGGAACGACATGAACATGCTGCGTAGGTACGTGTTTATCAGTAAATATCTCCATTGAGATTAAGAAAAGCAGTAGCTTAATAAATTAAGTACTTCCTGGTATGGTTACTGTACTGGTAACTCCCCAGAAGAATCTGGATTGTGGTGAGGGAACAGAGAAAAAAGCTCATTTAGGACCTGCACTTACGAAGGGGGTAGGCAGCTGTATATCAGGGAGTAAACCTTCTGAGAATAAAAAGAGCTGGAGCTTGTTAAGGTAATTACACAGGGGAAAGGATAATGTACTGGGAACTCCTTAGAAGAATCTGAATTGTGGTGAGGGGGAGAGAGATAAAAGCTCATTTAGGAACGACGTGAACATGCTGCGTAGGTAGCTGTTTATCAGTAAATATCTCCACTGAGATTAAGAAAAGCAGTAGCTTAATAAATTAAGTACTTCCTGGTATGGTTACTGTACTGGTAACTCCCCAAAAGAATCGGATTGTGGTGAGGGAACAGAGAAAAATCTCATTTAGGACCTGCACTTACGAAGGGGGTAGGCAGCTGTATATCAGGGAGTAAACCTTCTGAGAATAAAAACAGTTGGAGCTTGTTAAGGTAATTACACAGGGGAAAGGATAATGTACTGGGAACTCCTCAGAAGAATCTGATTTGTGGTGAGGGGAGAGTGATAAAAGCTCATTTAGGAACGATATGAACATGCTGCTTAGGTAGCTGTTTATCAGTAAATATCTCCACTGAGATTAAGAAAAGCAGTAGCTTAATAAATTAAGTACTTCCTGGTATGGTTACTGTACTGGTAACTCCCCAAAAGAATCTGGATTTTGGTGAGGGAACTGAGAAAAAAGCTCATTTAGGACCTGCACTTACGAAGGGGGTAGGCAGCAGTATATCAGGGAGTAAACCTTCTGAGAATAAAAACAGCTGGAGATTGTTAAGGTAATTACACAGGGGAAAGGATAATGTACTGGGAACTCCTCAGAAGAATCTGATTTGTGGTGAGGGAAGAGAGATAAAAGCTCATTTAGGAACGACATGAACATGCTGCGTACGTAGCTGTTTATCAGTAAATATCTCCACTGAGATTAAGAAAAGCAGTAGCTTAATAAATTAAGTACTTCCTGGTATGGTTACTGTACTGGTAACTCCCCAAAAGAATCTGGATTGTGGTGAGGGAACAGAGAAAAAAGCTCATTTAGGACCTGCACTTACGAAGGTGGTAGGTAGCAGTTTATCAGGGAGTAAACCTTCTGAGAATAAAAACAGCTGGAGCTTGTTAAGGTAATTACACATGGGAAAGGATAATGTACTGGGAACTCCTCAGAAGAATCTGATTTGTGGTGAGGGGTGAGAGAAAAAAGCTCACTTAGGAACGACATGAACATGCTGCGTACGTAGCTGTTTATCAGTAAATATCTCCACTGAGATTAAGAAAAGCAGGAGCTTAATAAGTTAAGTACTTCCTGGTATGGTTACTGTACTGGTAACTGCCCAAAAGAATCTGGATTGTGGTGAGGGAACAGAGAAAAATCTCATTTAGGACATGCACTTACGAAGGGGGTAGGCAGCTGTATATCAGGGAGTAAACCTTCTGAGAAGAAAAACAGCTGGAGCTTGTTAAGGTAATTACACAGGGGAAAGGATAATGTACAGGGAACTCCTAAGAAGAATCTGATTTGTGGTGAGGGGAGAGTGATAAAAGCTCATTTAGGAACGATATGAACATGCTGCGTTGGTAGATGTTTATCAGTAAATATCTCCACTGAGATTAAGAAAAGCAGTAGCTTAATAAATTAAGTACTTCCTGGTATGGTTACTGTACTGGTAACTCCCCAAAACAATCTGGCCTGTGGTGAGGGAACAGAGAAAAAAGCTCATTTAGGACCTGCACTTACGAAGGGGGGTAGGCAGCTGTATATCAGGGAGTAAACCTTCTGGGAATAAAAACAGCTGGAGCTTGTTAAGGTAATTACACAGGGGAAAAGTTAATGTACTGGCAACAATTCAGAAGAATCTGATTTGTGGTGAGGGGAGAGAGATAAAAGCTCATTTAGGAACGACATGAACATGCTGCCTAGGTAGCTGTTTATCAGTACATATCTCCACTGAGATTAAGAAAAGCAGTAGCTTAATAAATTAAGTACTTCCTGATATGGTTATTGTACTGGTCACTCCCCAAAAGAATCTGGATTGTGGTGAGGGAATAGAGAAAAAAGCTCATTTAGGACCTGCACTTACGAAGGGGGTAGGCAGCTGTATATCAGGGAGTAAACCTTCTGAGAATAAAAACAGCTGGAGCTTGTTAAGGTAATTACACAGGGGAAAGGTAATGTACTGGGAACTCCTCAGAAGAATCTGGTTTGTGGTGAGTGGAGAGAGATAAAAGCTCATTTAGGAACGACATGAACATGCTGCGTAGGTAGTTGCTTATCAGTAAATATCTCCACTGAAATTAAGAAAAGCAGTTGCTTAATAAATTAAGTACTTCCTGGGATGGTTACTGTACTGGTAACTCCCCAAAAGAATCTGGATTGTGGTGAGGGAACAGAGAAAAAAGCTCATTTAGGACCTGCACTTACGAAGGGGGTAGGCAGCTGTTTATCAGGGAGTAAACCTTCTGAGAATAAAAACAGCTGGAGCTTGTTAAGGTAATTACACAGGGGAAAGGATAATGTACTGGGAACTCCTCAGAAGAATCTGATTTGTGCTGAGGGGAGAGAGATAAAATCTCATTTAGGAACGACATAAACATGCTGCATACGTAGCTGTTTATCAGTAAATATCTCCACTGAGATTAAGAAAAGCAGTAGCTTAATAAATTAAGTACTTCCTGGTATGGTTACTGTACTGGTAACTCCCCAAAAGAATCTGGATTGTGGTGAGGGAACAGAGAAAAAAGCTCATTTAGGACCTGCACTTACGAAGGGGCTAGGCAGCTGAATATCAGGGAGTAAACCTTCGGAGAATAAAAACAGCTGGAGCTTGTTAAGGTAATTACACAGGGGAAAAGATGAAGTACTGGGAACTC
Source organism: Perognathus longimembris pacificus (assembly GCF_023159225.1). Lineage (NCBI taxonomy): Eukaryota > Metazoa > Chordata > Mammalia > Rodentia > Heteromyidae > Perognathus > Perognathus longimembris. The sequence continues at coordinate 2,437 of NW_025956724.1, read as the reverse complement.
CTCAGAAGAATCTGATTTGTGGTGAGGGGAGAGAGATAAAAGCTCCTTTAGGAACGACATGAACATGCTGCGTAGGTAGCTGTTTATTAGTAAATATCTCCACTGAGATTAAGAAAAGCAGTAGCTTAATAAATTAAGTACTTCCTGGTATGGTTACTGTACTGGTAACTCCCCAAAGAATCTGGATTGTGGTGAGGGAATAGAGAAAAAAGCTCATTTAGGACCTGCACTTACGAAGGAGGTAGGCAGCTGTACATCAGGGAGTAAACCTTCTGAGACTAAAAACAGCTGGAGCTTGTTAAGGTAATTACACAGGGGAAAGGATAATGTACTGGGAACTCCTCAGAAGAATCCGATTTGTAGTGAGGGGAGAGAGATAAAAGCTCATTTAGGAACGACATGAACATGCTGCGTACATAGCTGTTTATCAGTAAATATCTCCACTGAGATCAAGAAAAGCAGTAGCTTAATAAATTAAGTACTTCCTGGTATGGTTACTGTACTGGTAACTCCCCAAAAGAATCTGGATTGTGGTGAAGGAACAGAGAAAAAAGCTCATTTAGGACCTGCACTTACGAAGGGGGTAGGCAGATGTATATCAGGGAGTAAACCTTCTGAGAATAACACAGCTGGAGCTTGTTAAGGTAATTACACAGGGGAAAGGATAATGTACTGGGAACTCCTAAGAAGAATCTGATTTGTGGTGATGGGTGAGAGATAAAAGCTCATTTAGGAACGACATGAACATGCTGCGTAGGTAGCTTCTTATCAGTAAATATCTCCACTGAGATTAAGAAAAGCAGTAGCTTAATAAATTAAGTACTTCCTGGTATGGTTACTGTACTGGTAAGTCCCCAAAAGAATCTGGATTGTGGTGAGGGAACAGAGAAAAAAGCTCATTTAGGACCTGCACTTACGAAGGGGGTAGGCAGCTGTATATCAGGGAGTTAACCTTCTGAGAATAAAAACAGCTGGAGCTTGTTAAGGTAATTACCCAGGGGAAAGGATAATGTACTGGGAACTCCTCAGAAGAATCTGATTTGTGCTGAGGGGAGAGAGATAAAAGCTCATTTAGGAACGACATGAACATGCTGCGTACGTAGCTGTTTATCAGTAAATATCTCCACTGAGATTAAGAAAAGCAGTAGCTTAATAAATTAAGTACTTCCTGGTATGGTTACTGTACTGGTAACTCCCCAAAAGAATCTGGATTGAGGTGAGGGAACAGAGAAAAAAGCTCATTTAGGACCTGCACTTACGAAGGGGGTAGGCAGCTGTATATCAGGGAGTAAACCTTCTGAGAATAAAAACAGCTGGAGCTTGTTAAGGTAATTACACAGGGGAAAAGATAATGTACTGGGAACTCCTCAGAAGAATCTGATTTGTGGTGAGGGGAGAGAGATAAAAGCTCATTTAGGAACGACATGAACATGCTGCGTAGGTAGCTGTTTATCAGTAAATATCTCCACTGAGATTAAGAAAAGCAGTAGCTTAATAAATTAAGTACTTCCTGGTATGGTTACTGTACTGGTAACTCCCCAAAATAATCTGGATTGTGGTGAGGGAACTGAGAAAAAAGCTCATTTAGGACCTGCACTTACGAAGGGGGTAGGCAGCTGTATATCAGGGAGTAACCCTTCTGAGAATAAAAACAGCTGGAGATTGTTAAGGTAATTACACAGGGGAAAGGATAATGTACTGGGAACTCCTCAGAAGAATCTGATTTGTGGTGAGGGGAGAGAGATAAAAGCTCATTTAGGAACGACATGAACATGCTGCGTAAGTAGCTGTTTATCAGTAAATATCTCCACTGAGATTAAGAAAAGCAGTAGCTTAATAAATTAAGTACTTCCTGGTATGGTTACTGTACTGGTAACTCCCCAAAAGAATCTGGATTGTGGTGAGGGAACAGAGAAAAAAGCTCATTTAGGACCTGCACTTACGAAGTGGCTAGGCAGCTGAATATCAGGGAGTAAACCTTCTGAGAATAAAAACAGCTGGAGCTTGTTAAGGTAATTACACGGGGGAAAAGATGAAGTACTGGGAACTCCTCAGAAGAATCTGATTTGTGGTGAGGGGAGAGAGATAAAAGCTCATTTAGGAACGACATTTACATGCTGCATACGTAGCTGTTTATCAGTAAATATCTCCACTGAGATTAAGAAAAGCAGTAGCTTAATAAATTAAGTACTTCCTGGTATGGTTACTGTACTGGTAACTCCCCAAAAGAATCTGGATTGTGGTGAGGGAACAGAGAAAAAAGCTCATTTAGGACCTGCACTTACGAAGGGGGTAGGCAGCCTTACATCAGGGAGTAAACCTTCTGAGAATAAAAACAGCTGGAGCTTGTTAAGGTAATTACACAGGGGAAAGGATAATGTACTGGGAACTCCTCAGAAGAATCCGATTTGTAGTGAGGGGAGAGAGATAAAAGCTC
>NW_025956723.1:0-27970 GCF_023159225.1 Perognathus longimembris pacificus | reverse complement strand
GTGCAGGTCCTAAATGAGCTTTTTTCTCTGTTCCCTCACCACAATCCAGATTCTTTTGGGGAATTACCAGTACAGTAACCATACCAGGAAGTACTTAATTTATTAAGCTAGTGCTTTTCTTCATCTCAGTGGAGATATTTACTGATAAACAGCTACCTACGCAGCATGTTCATGTCGTTCCTAAATGAGCTTTTATCTCTCTCCCCTCACCACAAATCAGATTCTTCTGAGGAGTTCCCAGTACATTACCTTTCCCCTGTGTAATTACCTTAACAACCTCCAGCTGTTTTTATTCTCAGAAGTTTTACTCCCTGATATACAGCTGGCTACCCCCTTCGTAAGTGCAGGTCCTAAATGAGGTTTTTTCTCTGTTCCCTCACCACAATCCAGATTCTTTTGGGGAGTTACCAATACAGTAACCATACCAAGAAGTACTTAATTTATTAAGCTACTGCTTTTATTAATCTCAGTGGAGATATTTACTGATAAACAGCTACCTACGCAGCATGTTCATGTCGTTCCTAAATGAGCTTTTTCTCTCCCCCCCACCACAAATCAGATTCTTCTGAGGAGTTCCCAGTACATTATCCTTTCCCCTGTGTCATTACCTTAACAAGCTCCAGCTGTTTTTATTCTCAGAAGGTTTACTCCCTGATATACAGCTGCCTACCCCCTTCGTAAGTGCAGGTCCTAAATGAGCTTTTTTCTCTGTTCCCTCACCACAATCCAGATTCTTTTGGGGACTTACCAGTACAGTAACCATACCAGGAAGTACTTCCTTTATTAAGCTACTGCTTTTCTTAATCTCCGTGGAGATATTTACTGATAAACAGCTACCTACGCAGCATGTTCATGTCGTTCCTAAATGAGCTTTTATCTCTCTCCCCTCACCACAAATCAGATTTTTCTGAGGAGTTCCCTGTACATTATCCTTTCCCCTGTGTAATTACCTTAACAAGTTCCAGCTGTTTTTATTCTCAGAAGGTTTACTCCCTGATATACAGCTGCCTACCCCCTTCGTAAGTGCAGGTCCTAAATGAGCTTTTTTCTCTGTTCCCTCACCACAATCCAGATTTTTTTGGGGAGTTACCAGTACAGTAACCATACCAGGAAGTACTTACTTTATTAAGCTACTGCTTTTCTTAATCTCAGTGGAGATATTTACTGATAAACAGCTACCTACGCAGCATGTACATGTCGTTCCTAAATGAGCTTTTATCTCTCTCCCCTCATCACAAATCAGATTCTTCTGAGGAGTTCCCAGTACATTATCCTTTCCCCTGTGTAATTACCTTAACAAGCTCCAGCTGTTTTTATTCTCAGAAGGTTTACTCCCTGATATACAGCTGCCTACCCCCTTCGTAAGTGCAGGTCCTAAATGAGCTTTTTTCTCTGTTCCCTCACTACAATCCAGATTCTTTTGGGGAGTTACCAGTACGGTAACCATACCAGGAAGTACTTCATTTATTAAGCTACTGCTTTTCTTAATCTCAGTGGAGATATTTACTGATAAACAGCTATCTAAGCAGCATGTTCATGTCGTTCCTAAATGAGCTTTTATCTCTCTCCCCTCACGAAAAATCAGATTCTTCTGAGGAGTTCCCAGTACATTATCCTTTCCCCTGTGTAATTACCTTAACAAGCTCCAGCTGTTTTTATTCTCAGAAGGTTTACTCCCTGATATACAGCTGCCTACCCCCTTCGTAAGTGCAGGTCCTAAATGAGCTTTTTTCTCTGTTCCCTCACCACAATCCAGATTCTTTTGGGGAGTTACCAGTACAGTAACCATACCAGGAAGTACTTCATTTATTAAGCTACTGCTTTTCTTAATCTCCTTGAAGATATTTACTGATAAACAGCTACCTACGCAGCATGTTCATGTCGTTCCTAAATGAGCTTTTATCTCTCTCCCCTCACCACAAATCAGATTCTTCTGAGGAGTTCCCAGTACATTATCCTTTCCCCTGTGTAATTACCTTAACAAGCTCCAGCTGTTTTTATTCTCAGAAGGTTTATTCCCTGATATACAGCTGCCTAACCCCTTCGTAAGTGCAGGTCCTAAATGAGCTTTTTTCTCTGTTCCCTCACCACAATCCAGATTCTTTTGGGGAGTTACCAGTACAGTAACCATACCAAGAAGTACTTAATTTATTAAGCTACTGCTTTTCTTAATCTCAGTGGAGATATTTACTGATAAACAGCTACCTACGCAGCATGTTCATGTTGTTCCTAAATGAGCTTTTATCTCTCTCCCCTCACCACAAATCAGATTCTTCGAGGAGTTCCCAGTACATTATCCTTTCCCCTGTGTAATTACCTTAACAAACTCCAGCTGTTTTTATTCTCAGAAGGTTTACTCCCTGATATACAGCTGCCTACCCCCTTCGTAAGTGCAGGTCCTAAATGAGCTTTTTTCTCTGTTCCCTCACCACAATCCAGATTCTTTTGGGGAGTTACCAGTACCGTAACCATACCAGGAAGTACTTAATTTATTAAGCTAGTGCTTTTCTTCATCTCAGTGGAGATATTTACTGATAAACAGCTACGTACGCAGCATGTTCATGTCGTTCCTAAATGAGCTTTTATCTCTCTCCCCTCACCACAAATCAGATTCTTCTGAGGAGTTCCCAGTACATTACCCTTTCCCCTGTGTAATTACCTTAACAACCTCCAGCTGTTTTTATTCTCAGAAGTTTTACTCCATGATATACAGCTGCCTACCCCCTTCGTAAGTGCAGGTCCTAAATGAGCTTTTTTTCTCTGTTCCCTCACCACAATCCAGATTCTTTTTGGGAGTTACCAGTACAGTAACCATACCAGGAAGTACTTAATTTATTGAGCTACTGCTTTTCTTAATCTCAGTGGAGATATTTACTGATAAACAGCTACCTACGCAGCATGTTCATGTCGTTCCTAAATGAGCTTTTATCTCTCTCCCCTCACCACAAATCAGATTCTTCTGAGGAGTTCCCAGTACATTATCCTTTCCCCTGTGTAATTACCTTAACAAGCTCCAGCTGTTTTTATTCTCAGAAGGTTTACTCCATGATATACAGCTGCCTACCCCCTTCGTAAGTGCAGGTCCTAAATGAGCTTTTTTCTCTGTTCCCTCACCACAATCCAGAATCTTTTGGGGAGTTACCAGTACAGTAACCATAACAGGAAGTACTAAATTTATTAAGCTACTCCTTTTCTTAAACTCAGTGGAGATATTTACTGATAAACAGCTACCTACGCAGCATGTTCATGTCGTTCCTAAATGAGCTTTTATCTCTCTCCCCTCACCACAAATCAGATTCTTCTGAGGAGTTCCCAGTACATTATCCTTTCCCCTGTGTAATTACCTTAACAAGCTCCAGCTGTTTTTATTCTCAGAAGGTTTACTCCCTGATATACAGCTGCCTACCCCCTTCGTAAGTGCAGATACTAAATGAGCTTTTTTCTCTGTTCCCTCACCACAATCCAGATTCTTTTGGGGAGTTACCTGTACAGTAACCATACCAGGAAGTACTTAATTTATTAAGCTACTGCCTTTCTTAATCTCAGTGGAGATATTTACTGATAAACAGCTACCTACGCAGCATGTTCATGTCGTTCCTAAATGAGCTTTTATCTCTCTCCCCTCACCACTATTCAGATTCTTCTGAGGAGTTCCCAGTACATTATCCTTTCCCCTGGGTAATTACCTTAACAAGCTCCAGCTGTTTTTATTCTCAGAAGGTTTACTCCCTTATATACCGCTGCCTACCCCCTTCGTAAGTGAGGTCCTAAATGAGCTTTTTTCTCTGTTCCCTCACCACAATCCAGATTTTTTTGGGGAGTTACCAGTACAGTAATCATACCATGAAGTAGTTAGTTTATTAAGTTACTGCTTTTCTTAATCTCAGTGGAGATATTTACTGATAAACAGCTACCTACGCAGCATGATCATGTCGTTCTTAAAGAGCTTTTTTTTCTCTCCCCTCACCACAAATCAGATTCTTCTGAGGAGTTCCCAGTACATTATCCTTTCCCGTGTGTAATTACCTTAACAAGCTCCAGCTGTTTTTATTCTCAGAAGGTTTACTCCCTGATATACAGCTGCCTACCCCCTTCGTAAGCGCAGGTCCTAAATGAGCTTTTTTCTCTGTTCCCTCACCACAATCCAGATTCTTTTGGGGAGTTACCAGTACAGTAACCATACCAGGAAGTACTTCATTTATTAAGCTACTGCTTTTCTTAATCTCCGTGGAGATATTTACTGATAAACAGCTACCTACGCAGCATGTTCATGTCGTTCCTAAATGAGCTTTTATCTCTCTCCCCTCACCACAAATCAGATTTTTCTGAGGAGTTCCCAGTACATTATCCTTTCCCCTGTGTAATTACCTTAACAAGTTCCAGCTGTTTTTATTCTCAGAAGGTTTACTCCCTGATATACAGCTGCCTACACCCTTCGTAAGTGCAGGTCCTAAATGAGCTTTTTTCTCTGTTCCCTCACCACAATCCAGATTCTTTTGGGGAGTTACCAGTACAGTAACCATACCAGGAAGTACTTACTTTATTAAGCTACTACTTTTCTTAATCTCAGTGGAGATATTTACTGATAAACAGCTACCTACGCAGCATGTACATTTCGTTCCTAAATGAGCTTTTATCTCTCTCCCCTCATCACAAATCAGATTCTTCTGAGGAGTTCCCAGTACATTATCCTTTCCCCTGTGTAATTACCTTAACAAGCTCCAGCTGTTTTAATTCTCAGAATGTTTACTCCCTGATATACAGCTGCCTAACCCCTTCCTAAGTTCAGGTCCTAAATGAGCTTTTTTCTCTGTTCCCTCACCACAATCCAGATTTTTTTGGGGAGTTACCAGTACAGTAATCATACCATGAAGTACTTAGTTTATTAAGTTACTGCTTTTCTTAATCTCAGTGGAGATATTTACTGATAAACAGCTACCTACGCAGCACGTTCATGTAGTTCTTAAAGAGCTTTTATTTCTCTCCCCTCACCACGAATCAGATTCTTCTGAGGAGTTCCCAGTACATTATCCTTTCCCCTGTGTAATTACCTTAACAAGCTCCAGCTGTTTTTATTCTCAGAAGGTTTACTCCCTGATATACAGCTGCCTACCCCTTCGTAAGCGCAGGTCCTAAATGAGCTTTTTTCTCTGTTCCCTCACCACAATCCAGATTCTTTTGGGGAGATACCAGTACAGTAACCATACCAGGAAGTACTTAATTTATTAAGCTACTGCTTTTCTTAATCTCAGTGTAGATATTTACTGATAAACAGCTACCTACGCAGCATGTTCATGTCGTTCCAAAAGGAGCTTTTATCTCTCTCCCCTCACCACGAATCAGATTCTTCTGAGGAGTTCCCAGTACATTATCCTTTCCCCTGTGTAATTACCTTAACAAGCTCCAGCTGTTTTTATTCTCAGAAGGTTTACTCCCTGATATACAGCTGCCTAACCCCTTCGTAAGTGCAGGTGCTAAATGAGCTTTTTTCTCTGTTCCCTCACCACAATCCAGATTTTTTGGGGGGATATTTACTGATGAACAGCCACCTATGCAGCATGTTCATGTCGTTCTTAATGAGCTTTTATCCCTCTCCTCTCACCACAAATCAGATTCTTCTGAGGAGTTCCCAGTACATTATCCTTTCCCCTGTGTAATTACCTTAACAAGCTCCAGCTGTTTTTATTCTCAGAAGGTTTACTCCCTGATATACAGCTGCCTACCCCCTTCGTATGTGCAGGTCCTAAATTAGCTTTTTTCTCTGTTCCCTCACCACAATCCAGATTCTTTTGGGGAATTACCAGTACAGTAACCATACCAGGAAGTACTTAGTTTATTAAGCTACTGCTTCTCTTAGTCTCAGTGGAGATATTTACTGATAAACAGCTAAGTATGCAGCATGTTCATGTCGTTCCTTAATGACCTTTTATCTCTCTCCTCTCACCACAAATCAGATTCTTCTGAGGAGATCCCAGTACATTATCCTTTCCCATGTGTAATTACCTTAACAAGCTACAGCTGTTTTTATTCTCAGAAGGTTTACTCCCTGATATACAGCTGCCTACCCCCTTCGTAAGTGCAGGTCCTGAATGAGCTTTTTTCTCTGTTCCCTCACCACAATCCAGACTCTTTTGGGGAGTTACCAGTACAGTAACCATACCAGGAAGTACTTAATTTATTAAGCTACTGCTTTTCTTAATCTCAGTGGAGATATTTACTGATAAAAAGCTACCTACGCAGCATGTTCATGTCGTTCCTAAATGAGCTTTTATCTCTCTCCCCTCACCACAAATCCGATTCTTCTGAGGAGTTCCCAGTACATTATCCTTTCCCCTGTGTAATTACCTTAACAAGCTCCAACTGTTTTTTTTCTCAGATGGTTTACTCCCTGATATACAGCTGCCTAACCCCTTCGTAAGTGCAGGTCCTAAATGAGCTTTTTTCTCTGTTCCCTCACCACAATCCAGATTTTTTGGGGGGATATTTACTGATGAACAGCCACCTATGCAGCATGTTCATGTCGTTCTTAAATGAGCTTTTATCTCTCTCCTCTCACCACAAATCAGATTCTTCTGAGGAGTTCCCAGTACATTATCCTTTCCCCTGTGTAATTACCTTAACAAGCTCCAGCTGTTTTTATTCTCAGAAGGTTTACTCCCTGATATAAAGCTGCCTACCCCCTTCGTATGGGCAGGTCCTAAATGAGCTTTTTTCTCTGTTCCGTCACCACAATCCAGATTCTTTTGGGGAGTTATCAGTACAGTAACCATACCAGGAAGTACTTAGTTTATTAAGCTACTGCTTTGCTTAATCTCAGTGGAGATATTTACTGATAAACAGCTACGTGTGCAGCATGTTCATGTCGTTCCTAAATGAGCTATTATCTCTCTCCTCTCACCACAAATCAGATTCTTCTGAGGAGTTCCCAGTACATTATCCTTTCCCATGTGTAATTACCTTAACAAGCTCCAGCTGTTTTTATTCTCAGAAGGTTTACTCCCTGATATACAGCTGCCTACCCCCTTCGTAAGTGCAGGTCCTAAATGAGCTTTTTTCTCTGTTCCCTCACCACAATCCAGATTCTTTTGGGGAGTTACCAGTACAGTAACCATACCAGGAAGTACTTAATTTATTAAGCTACTGCTTTTCTTAATCTCAGTGGAGATATTTACTGATAAACAGCTACCTACGCAGCATATTCATGTCGTTCCTAAATATGCTTTTATCTCTCTCCCCTCACCACAAATCAGATTCTTCTGAGGAGTTCCCAGTACATTATCCTTTCCCCTGTGTAATTACCTTAACAAGCTCCAGCTTTTTTTATTCTCAGAAGGTTTACTCCTTGATATACAGCTGCCTAACCCCTTCGTAAGTGCAGGTCCTAAATGAGCATTTTTCTCTGTTCCCTCACCACAATCCAGATTCTTTTGGGGAGTTACCAGTACAGTAACCATACCAGGAAGTATTTAATTTATTAAGCTCCTGCTTTTCTTAATCTCAGTGTAGATATTTACTGATAAACAGCTACCTACGCAGCATGTTCATGTCGTTCTTAAATGAGCTTTTATCTCTCTCCCCTCACCACAAATCAGATTCTTCTGAGGAGTTCCCAGTACATTATCCTTTCCCCTGTGTAATTACCTTAACAAGCTCCAGCTGTTTTTATTCTCAGAAGGTTTACTCCCTGATATACAGCTGCCTACCCCCTTCGTAAGTGCAGGTCCTAAATTAGCTTTTTTCTCTGTTCCCTCACCACGATCCAGATTCTTTTGGGGAGTTACCAGTACAGTATCCATACCAGGAAGTACTTAATTTATTAAGCTACTGCTTTTCTTAATCTCAGTGGAGATATTTACTGATAAACAGCTACCTACGCAGCATGTTCATGTCGTTCCTAAATGAGCTTTTATCTCTCTCCCCTCACCACAAATCAGATTCTTCTGAGGAGTTCCCAGTACATTATCCTTTCCCCTGTGTAATTACCTTAACAAGCTCCAGCTGTTTTTATTCTCAGAAGGTTTACTCCCTGATATACAGCTGCCTACCCCCTTCGTAAGTGCAGGTCCTAATGAGCTTTTTTCTCTGTTCCCTCACCACAATCCATATTCTTTTGGGGAGTTACCAGTACAGTAAGCATACCAGGAAGTACTTAATTTATTAAGCTACTGCTTTTCTTAATCTCAGTGGAGATATTTACGGATAAACAGCTACCTACGCAGCATGTTCATGTCGTACATATATGAGCTTTTATCTCTCTCCCCTCACCACAAATCCGATTCTTCTGAGGAGTTCCCAGTACATTATCCTTTCCCCTGTGTAATTACCTTAACAAGCTCCAGCTGTTTTTATTCTCAGAAGGTTTACTCCCTGATATACAGCTGCCTAACCCCTTCGTAAGTGCAGCTCCTAAATGAGCTTTTTTCTCTGTTCCCTCACCACAATCCAGATTTTTTGGGGGGATATTTACTGATGAACAGCCACCTATGCAGCATGTTCATGTCGTTCCTAAATGAGCTTTTATCTCTCTCCTCTCACCACAAATCAGATTCTTCTTAGGAGTTCCCTGTACATTATCCTTTCCCCTGTGTAATTTCCTTAGCAAGCTCCAGCTGTTTTTATTCTCAGAAGGTTTACTCCCTGATATACAGCTGCCTAACCCCTTCGTAAGTGCAGGTCCTAAATGAGCATTTTTCTCTGTTCCCTCACCACAATCCAGATTCTTTTGGGGAGTTACCAGTACAGTAACCATACCAGGAAGTAATTATTTTATTAAGCTACTGCTTTTCTTAATCTCAGTGGAGATATTTACTGATAAACAGCTACCTACACAGCATGTTCATGTCGTTCCTAAATGAGCTTTTATCTCTCTCCCCTCACCACAAATCAGATTCTTCTGAGGAGTTCCCAGTACATTATCCTTTCCCCTGTGTAATTACCTTAACAAGCTCCAGCTGTTTTTATTCTCAGAAGGTTTACTCCCTGATATACAGCTGCCTACCCCCTTCGTAAGTGCAGGTCCTGAATGAGCTTTTTTCTCTGTTCCTTCACCACAATCCAGATTCTTTTGGGGAGTTACCAGTACAGTAACCATCCCAGGAAGTACTTAATTTATTAAGCTACTGCTTTTCTTAATCTCAGTGGAGATATTTACTGATAAACAGCTACCTACGCAGCATGTTCATGTCGGTCCTAAATGAGCTTTTATCTCTCTCCCCTCACCACAAATCAGATTCTTCTGAGGAGTTCCAGTACATTATCCTTTCCCCTGTGTAATTACCTTAACAAGCTCCAGCTGTTTTTATTCTCAGAAGGTTTACTCCCTGATATACAGCTGCCTACCCCCTTCGTAAGTGCAGGTCCTGAATGAGCTTTTTTCTCTGTTCCTTCACCACAATCCAGATTCTTTTGGGGAGTTACCAGTACAGTAACCATCCCAGGAAGTACTTAATTTATTAAGCTACTGCTTTTCTTAATCTCAGTGGAGATATTTACTGATAAACAGCTACCTACGCAGCATGTTCATGTCGGTCCTAAATGAGCTTTTATCTCTCTCCCCTCACCACAAATCAGATTCTTCTGAGGAGTTCCCAGTACATTATTCTTTCTCCTGTGTAATTACCTTAACAAGCTCTAGCTGTTTTTATTCTCAGAAGGTTTACTCCCTGATATATAGCTGCCTAACACCTTCGTAAGTGCAGGACCTAAATGAGCTTTTTTCTCTGTTTCCTCACCACAATACAGATTCTTTTGGGGAGTTACCAGTACAGTAACCATACCAGGAAGTACTAAATTTATTAAGCTACTGCTTTTCTTAATCTCAGTGGAGATATTTACTGATAAACAGCTACCTACGCAGCATGTTCATGTCGTTCCTAAATGACCTTTTATCTCTCTCCCCTCACCACAAATCAGATTCTTCTGAGGAGTTCCCTGTACATTATCCTTTCCCCTGTCTAATTACCTTAACAAGCTCCAGCTGATTTTATTCTCAGAAGGTTTACGCCCTGATATACAGCTGCCTACCCCCTTCGTAAGTGCAGGTCCTAAATGAGCTTTTTCCTCTGTTCCCTCACCACAATCCAGATTCCTTTGTGAGTTACCAGTACAGTAACCATACCAGGAAGTACTTAATTTATTAAGCTACTGCTTTTCTTAATCTCAGTTGAGATATTTACTGATAAACAGCTACCTACGCAGCATGTTCATGTCGTTCCTAAAGGAGCTTTTATCTTTCTCCCCTCAAAACAAATCAGATTCTTGTGAGGAATTCCCAGTACATTATCCTTTCCCCTTTGTAATTACCTTAAGAAGCTCCAGCTGTTTTTATTCTCAGAAGGTTTACTCCCTGATATTACAGCTGCCTAACCCTTCGTAAGTGCAGGTCCTAAATGAGCTTTTTTCTCTGTTCCCTCACTACAATCCAGATTCTTTTGGGGAGTTACCAGTACAGTAACCATACCAGGAAGTACTTAATTCATTAAGCTACTGCTTTTCTTAATCTCAGTGGAGATATTTACTGATAAACATATACATACGCAGCATGTTCATGTCGTTCCTAAATGAGCTTTTATCTCTCTCCCCTCACCACAAATCAGATTCTTCTGAGGAGTTCCCAGTACAATATCCTTTCCCCTGTGTAATTACTTTAACAAGCTCTAACTGTTTTTATTCTCAGAAGGTTTACTCCCTGATATATAGCTGCCTAAACCCTTCGTAAGTGCAGGTCCTAAATGAGCTTTTTTCTCTGTTCCCTCACCACAATCCAGATTCTTTTGTTGACTTACCAGTACAGTAACCATACCAGGAAGTACTTAATTTATTAAGCTACTGTTTTTCTTTTTTTTCTTTTTTTTTTTTTTTTTTGGCCAGTCCTGGGCCTTGGACCTAGGGCCGGAGCACTGTCCCTGGTTTCTTCCCGCTCAAGGCTAGCACTCTGCCCCTTGAGCCACAGCGCCGCTTCTGGCCGTTTTCTGTATATGTGGTGCTGGGGAATCGAACCCAGGGCCTCGTGAATCCGAGGCAGGCACTCTTGCCACTAGGCTATATCCCCAGGCCTCTACTGCTTTTCTTAATCTCAGTGGAGATATTTACTGATAAACAGCTACCTACGCAGCATGTTCATGTCGTTCTTAAATGAGCTTTTATCTCTCTCCCCTCACCACAAATCAGATTCTTCTGAGGAGTTCCCAGTACATTATCCTTTCCCCTGTGTAATTACCTTAACAAGCTCCAGCTGTTTTTATTCTCAGAAGGTTTACTCCCTGATATACAGCTGCCTACCCCCTTTGTAAGTGCAGGTCCTAAATGAGCTCTTTTCTCTGTTCCCTCACCACAATCCAGATTCTTTTGGGTAGTTACCAGTACAAAAACCATACCAGTAAGTACTTAATTTATTAAGCTACTGCTTTTCTTAATCTCATTGGAGATATTTACTGATAAACAGCTACCTACGCCGCATGTTCATGTCGTTCCTATATGAGCTTTTATCTCTCTCCCCTCACCACAAATCAGATTCTTCTGAGGAGTTCCCAGTACATTATCCTTTCCCCTGTGTAATTACCTTAACAAGCTCCAGCTGTTTTTATTCTCAGAAGGGATACTCCCTGATATACAGCTGCCTACCCCCTTCGTAAATGCAGGTCCTACCTGAGCTTTTTTCTCTGTTCCCTCACCACAATCCAGATTCTTTGGGGGAGTTACCAGTACAGTAACCATACCAGGAAGTAGTTAATTTATTAAGCTACTGCTTTTCTTAATCTCAGTGGAGATATTTACTGATAAACAGCTACCTATGCAGCATGTTCATGTCGTTCCTAAATGAGCTTTTATCTCTCTCCCCTCACCACAAATCAGATTCTTCTGAGGAGTTCCCAGTACATTATCCTTTATCCTGTGTAATTACCTTAACAAGCTCCAGCTGTTTTTATTCTCAGAAGGTTTACTCCCTGATATACAGCTGCCTAACCCCTTCGTAAGTGCAGGTCCTAAATGAGCTTTTTTCTCTGTTCCTTCACCACAATCCAGATTCTTTTGGGGAGTTACCAGTACAGTAACCATCCCAGGAAGTACTTAATTTATTAAGCTACTGCTTTTCTTAATCTCAATGGAGATATTTACTGATAAACAGCTACCTATGCAGCATGTTCATGTCGGTCCTAAATGAGCTTTTATCTCTCTCCCCTCACCACAAATCAGATTCTTCTGAGGAGTTCCCAGTACATTATTCTTTCCCCTGTGTAATTACCTTAACAAGCTCTAGCTGTTTTTATTCTCAGAAGGTTTACTCCCTGATATATAGCTGCCTAACCCCTTCGTAAGTGCAGGACCTGAATGAGCTTTTTTCTCTGTTCCCTCACCACAATCCAGATTCTTTTGGGGAGTTACCAGTACAGTAACCATACCAGGAAGTACTTAATTTATTAAGCTACTGCTTTTGTTAATCTCAGTGGAGATATCTACTGATAAACAGCTACCTACGCAGCATGTTCATGTCGTTCCTAAATGAGCTTTTATCTCTCTCCCCTCACCACAAATCAGATTCTTCTGAGGAGTTCCCAGTACATTATCCTTTCCCCTGTGTAATTACCTTAACAAGTTCCAGCTGTTTTTATTCTCAGAAGGTTTACTCCCTGATATACTGCTGCCTACCCCCTTCGTAAGTGCAGGTCCTCAATGAGCTTTTTTCTCTGTTCCCTCACCACAATCCAGATTCTTTTGGGGAGTTACCAGTACAGTAACCATACCAGGAAGTACTTAATTTATTAACCTACTGCTTTTCTTAATCTCAGTGGAGATATTTACTGATAAACAGCTACCTACGCAGCATGTTCATGTCGTTCCTAAATGAGCTTTTATCTCTCTCCCCTCACCACAAATCAGATTCTTCTGAGGAGTTCCAGTACATTATCCTTTCCCCTGTGTAATTACCTTAACAAGCTCTAGCTGTTTTTATTCTCAGAAGGTTTACTCCCTGATATACAGCTGCCTACCCCCTTCGTAGGTGCAGTTCATAAATGAGCTTATTTCTCTGTTCCCTCACCACAATCCAGATTCTTTTGGGGAGTTACCAGTACAGTAACCATACCAGGAAGTACTTAATTTACTAAGCTACTGCTTTTCTTAATCTCAGTGGAGATATTTACTGATAAACAGCTACCGACGGAGCATGTTCATGTCGTTCCTAAATGAGCTTTTATCTCTCTCCCCTCACCACAAATCAGATTCTTCTGAGGAGTTCCCAGTACATTATCCTTTCCCCTGTGTAATTACCTTAACAAGCTCCAGCTGTTTTTATTCTCAGAAGGTTTACTCCCTGATATACAGCTGCCTACCCCCTTCGTAAGTGCAGGTCCTAAATGAGCTTTTTTCTCTGTTCCCTCACCACAATCCAGATTCTTTTGGGGAGTTACCAGTACAGTAACCATACCAGGAAGTACTTAATTTATTAAGCTACTGCTTTTCTTAATCTCAGTGGAGATATTTACTGATAAACAGCTACCTACGCAGCATGTTCATGTCGTTCCTAAATGAGCTTTTATCTCTCTCCCCTCACCACAAATCAGATTCTTCTGAGGAGTTCCCAGTACATTATCCTTTATCCTGTGTTATTACCTTAACAAGCTCCAGCTGTTTTTATTCTCAGAAGGTTTACTCCCTGATATACAGCTGCCTACCCCCTTCGTAAGTGCAGGTCCTGAATGAGCTTTTTTCTCTGTTCCTTCACCACAATCCAGATTCTTTTGGGGAGTTACCAGTACAGTAACCATCCCAGGAAGTACTTAATTTATTAAGCTACTGCTTTTCTTAATCTCAGTGGAGATATTTACTGATAAACAGCTACCTACGCAGCATGTTCATGTCGGTCCTAAATGAGCTTTTATCTCTCTCCCCTCACCACAAATCAGATTCTTCTGAGGAGTTCCCAGTACATTATTCTTTCCCCTGTGTAATTACCTTAACAAGCTCTAGCTGTTTTTATTCTCAGAAGGTTTACTCCCTGATATATAGCTGCCTAACACCTTCGTAAGTGCAGGACCTAAATGAGCTTTTTTCTCTGTTCCCTCACCACAATACAGATTCTTTTGGGGAGTTACCAGTACAGTAACCATACCAGGAAGTACTAAATTTATTAAGCTACTGCTTTTCTTAATCTCAGTGGAGATATTTACTGATAAACAGCTACCTACGCAGCATGTTCATGTCGTTCCTAAATGACCTTTTATCTCTCTCCCCTCACCACAAATCAGATTCTTCTGAGGAGTTCCCTGTACATTATCCTTTCCCCTGTCTAATTACCTTAACAAGCTCCAGCTGTTTTTATTCTCAGAAGGTTTACGCCCTGATATACAGCTGCCTACCCCCTTCGTAAGTGCAGGTCCTAAATGAGCTTTTTCCTCTGTTACCTCACCACAATCCAGATTCCTTTGGTGAGTTACCAGTACAGTAACCATACCAGGAAGTACTTAATTTATTAAGCTACTGCTTTTCTTAATCTCAGTTGAGATATTTACTGATAAACAGCTACCTACGCAGCATGTTCATGTCGTTCCTAAAGGAGCTTTTATCTTTCTCCCCTCAAAACAAATCAGATTCTTCTGAGGAATTCCCAGTACATTATCCTTTCCCCTTTGTAATTACCTTAAGAAGCTCCAGCTGTTTTTATTCTCAGAAGGTTTACTCCCTGATATACAGCTGCCTAACCCTTCGTAAGTGCAGGTCCTAAATGAGCTTTTTTCTCTGTTCCCTCACTACAATCCAGATTCTTTTGGGGAGTTACCAGTACAGTAACCATACCAGGAAGTACTTAATTCATTAAGCTACTGCTTTTCTTAATCTCAGTGGAGATATTTACTGATAAACATATACATACGCAGCATGTTCATGTCGTTCCTAAATGAGCTTTTATCTCTCTCCCCTCACCACAAATCAGATTCTTCTGAGGAGTTCCCAGTACAATATCCTTTCCCCTGTGTAATTACTTTAACAAGCTCTAACTGTTTTTATTCTCAGAAGGTTTACTCCCTGATATATAGCTGCCTAAACCCTTCGTAAGTGCAGGTCCTAAATGAGCTTTTTTCTCTGTTCCCTCACCACAATCCAGATTCTTTTGTTGACTTACCAGTACAGTAACCATACCAGGAAGTACTTAATTTATTAAGCTACTGTTTTTCTTTTTTTTCTTTTTTTTTTTTTTTTTTTTTGGCCAGTCCTGGGCCTTGGACCTAGGGCCGGAGCACTGTCCCTGGTTTCTTCCCGCTCAAGGCTAGCACTCTGCCCCTTGAGCCACAGCGCCGCTTCTGGCCGTTTTCTGTATATGTGGTGCTGGGGAATCGAACCCAGGGCCTCGTGAATCCGAGGCAGGCACTCTTGCCACTAGGCTATATCCCCAGGCCTCTACTGCTTTTCTTAATCTCAGTGGAGATATTTACTGATAAACAGCTACCTACGCAGCATGTTCATGTCGTTCCTAAATGAGCTTTTATCTCTCTCCCCTCACCACAAATCAGATTCTTCTGAGGAGTTCCCAGTACATTATCCTTTCCCCTGTGTAATTACCTTAACAAGCTCCAGCTGTTTTTATTCTCAGAAGGTTTACTCCCTGATATACAGCTGCCTACCCCCTTTGTAAGTGCAGGTCCTAAATGAGCTCTTTTCTCTGTTCCCTCACCACAATCCAGATTCTTTTGGGTAGTTACCAGTACAAAAACCATACCAGGAAGTACTTAATTTATTAAGCTACTGCTTTTCTTAATCTCATTGGAGATATTTACTGATAAACAGCTACCTAGGCCGCATGTTCATGTCGTTCCTATATGAGCTTTATCTCTCTCCCCTCACCACAAATCAGATTCTTCTGAGGAGTTCCCAGTACATTATCCTTTCCCCTGTGTAATTACCTTAACAAGCTCCAGCTGTTTTTATTCTCAGAAGGGATACTCCCTGATATACAGCTGCCTACCCCCTTCGTAAATGCAGGTCCTACCTGAGCTTTTTTCTCTGTTCCCTCACCACAATCCAGATTCTTTGGGGGAGTTACCAGTACAGTAACCATACCAGGAAGTAGTTAATTTATTAAGCTACTGCTTTTCTTAATCTCAGTGGAGATATTTACTGATAAACAGCTACCTATGCAGCATGTTCATGTCGTTCCTAAATGAGCTTTTATCTCTCTCCCCTCACCACAAATCAGATTCTTCTGAGGAGTTCCCAGTACATTATCCTTTATCCTGTGTAATTACCTTAACAAGCTCCAGCTGTTTTTATTCTCAGAAGGTTTACTCCCTGATATACAGCTGCCTACCCCCTTCGTAAGTGCAGGTCCTAAATGAGCTTTTTTCTCTGTTCCTTCACCACAATCCAGATTCTTTTGGGGAGTTACCAGTACAGTAACCATCCCAGGAAGTACTTAATTTATTAAGCTACTGCTTTTCTTAATCTCAATGGAGATATTTACTGATAAACTGCTACCTACGCAGCATGTTCATGTCGGTCCTAAATGAGCTTTTATCTCTCTCCCCTCACCACAAATCAGATTCTTCTGAGGAGTTCCCAGTACATTATTCTTTCCCCTGTGTAATTACCTTAACAAGCTCTAGCTGTTTTTATTCTCAGAAGGTTTACTCCCTGATTATATAGCTGCCTAACCCCTTCGTAAGTGCAGGACCTAAATGAGCTTTTTTCTCTGTTCCATCACCACAATCCAGATTCTTTTGGGGAGTTACCAATACAGTAACCATACCAGGAAGTACTAAATTTATTAAGCTACTGCTTTTCTTAATCTCAGTGGAGATATTTACTGATAAACAGCTACCTACGCAGCATGTTCATGTCGTTCCTAAATGACCTTTTATCTCTCTCCCCTCACCACAAATCAGATTCTTCTGAGGAGTTCCCAGTACATTATCCTTTCCCCTGTGTAATTACCTTAACAAGCTCCAGCTGTTTTTATTCTCAGAAGCTTTACTCCCTGATATACAGCTGCCTACCCCCTTCGTAAGTGCAGGTCCTAAATGAGCTTTTTCCTCTGTTCCCTCACCACAATCCAGATTCCTTTGGTGAGTTACCAGTACAGTAACCATACCAGGAAGTACTTAATTTATTAAGCTACTGCTTTTCTTAATCTCAGTTGAGATATTTACTGATAAACAGCTACCTACGCAGCATGTTCATGTCGTTCCTAAAGGAGATTTTATCTTTCTCCCCTCAAAACAAATCAGATTCTTCTGAGGAGTTCCCAGTACATTATCCTTTCCCCTGTGTAATTACCTTAACAAGCTCCAGCTGTTTTTATTCTCAGAAGGTTTACTCCCTGATATACAGTTTCCTACCCCCTTCGTAAGTGCAGGTCCTAAATGAGCTTATTTCTCTGTTCCCTCACCACAATCCAGATTCTTCTTGGGAGTTACCAGTACAGTAACCATACCAGGAAGTACTTAATTTATTAAGCTACTGCTTTTCTTAATCTCAGTGGAGATATTTACTGATAAACAGCTACCTACGCAGCATGTTCATGTCGTTCCTAAATGAGCTTTTATCTCTCTCCCCTCACCTCAAATCAGATTCTTCTGAGGAGATCCCAGTACATTTTCCTTTCCCCTGTGTAATTACCTTAAGAAGCTCCAGCAGTTTTTATTCTCAGAAGGTTTACTCCCTGATATACAGCTGCCTACCCCCTTCGTAAGTGCAGGTCCTAAATGAGCTTTTTTCTCTGTTCCCTCACCACAATCCAGATTCTTTTGGTGACTTACCAGTACAGTAACCATACCAGGAAGTACTTAATTTATTAAGCTACTGGTTTTCTTTTTTTTCTTTTTTTTTTTTTTTGGCTAGTCCTGGGTCTTGGACCTATGGCCGGAGCACTGTCCCTGGTTTCTTCCCGCTCAAGGCTAGGACTCTGCCCCTTGAGCCACAGCGCCGCTTCTGGCCGTTTTCTGTATATGTGGTGCTGGGGAATCGAACCCAGGGCCTCGTGAATCCGAGGCAGGCACTCTTGCCACTAGGCTATATCCCCAGGCCTCTACTGCTTTTCTTAATCTCAGTGGAGATATTTACTGATAAACAGCTACCTACACAGCATGTCCATGTCGTTCCTAAATGAGCTTTTATCTCTCTCCCCTCAAAACAAATCAGATTCTTCTGAGGAGTTCCCAGTACATTATCCTTTCCCCTGTGTAATTACCTTAACAAGCTCCAGCTGTTTTTATTCTCATAAGGTTTACTCCCTGATATACAAATGCCTACCCCCTTCGTAAGTGCAGGTCCTAAATGAGATTTTTCTCTGTTCCCTCACCACAATCCAGATTCTTTTTGGGAGTTACCAGTACAGTAACCATACGAGGAAGTGCTTAATTTATTAAGCTACTGCTTTTCTTAATCTCAGTGGAGATATTTACTGATAAACAGCTACCTAAGCAGCGTGTTCATGTCGTTCCTAAATGAGCTTTTATCTCTCTCCCCTCACCACAAATCAGATTCTTCTGAGGAGTTTCCAGTACATTATCCTTTCCCCTGTGTAATTACCTTAACAAGCTCCAGCTGTTTTTATTCTCAGAAGGTTTACTCCCTGATATACAGCTGCCTACCCCCTTCGTAATTGCAGGTCCTAAATGAGCTTTTTTCTCTGTTCCCTCGCCACAATCCAGATTCTTTTGGGGAGTTACCAGTACAGTAACCATACCAGGAAGTACTCAATTTATTAAGCTACTGCTTTTCTTAATCTCAGTGGAGATATTTACTGATAAACAGCTACCTACGCAGCATGTTCATGTCATTCCTAAATGAGCTTTTATCTCTCTCCCCTCACCACAAATCAGATTCTTCTGAGGAGTTCCCAGTACATTATCCTTTCCCCTGTGTAATTACCTTAACAAGATCCAGCTGTTTTTATTCTCAGAAGGTTTACTCCCTGATATACAGCTGCCTACCCCCTTCGTAAGTGCAGGTCCTAAATGAGCTTTTTTCTGTGTTCCCTCACCACAATCCAGATTCTTTTGCGGAGTTACCAGTACAGTAACCATACCAGGAAGTACTTAATTTATTAAGCTACTGCTTTTCTTAATCTCAGTGGAGATATTACTGATGAACAGCTACCTACGAAGCATGTTCATGTCGTTCCTAAATGAGCTTTTATCTCTCTCCCCTCACCACAAATCAGATTCTTCTGAATTGTTCCCAGTACTTTATCCGTTCCCCTGTGTAATTACCTTAACAAGCTCCAGCTGTTTTTATTCTCAGAAGGTTAACTCCCTTGATATACAGCTGCCTACCCCCCTCGTAAGTGCAGGTCCTAAATGAGCATTTTTCTCTGTTCACTCACCACAGTCCAGATTCTTTTGGGGAGTTACCAGTACAGTAACCATACCAGGAAGAACTTAATTTATTAAGCTACTGCTTTTCTTAATCTCAGTGGAGATATTTACTGATAAACAGCTACCTACGCAGCATGTTCATGTCGTTCCTATATGAGCTTTTATCTCTCCCCCTCACCACAAATCAGATTCTTTTGAGGAGTTCCCAGTACATTATCCTTTCAGCTGTGTAATTACCTTAACAAGCTCCAGCTGTTTTTATTCTCAGAAGGTTTACTCCCTGATATACAGCTGCCTACCCCCTTCGTAAGTGCAGGTCCTAAATGAGCTTTTTTCTCTGTTCCCTCACCACAATCTAGATTCTTTGGGGAGTTACCAGTGCAGTAACCATACCTGGAAGTACTTTATTTATTAAGCTACTGCTTTTCTTAATCTCAGTGGAGATATTTACTGATAAACAGCTACCTAAGCAGCATGTACATGTCGTTCCTAAATGAGCTTTTATCTCTCTCCCCTCACCACAAATCAGATTCTTCTGAGGAGATCCCCGTACATTATCCTTTCCCCTGTGTAATTACCTTAACAAGCTCCAGCTGTTTTTATTCTCAGAAGGTTTTTTCCCTGATATACAGCTGCCTACCCCCTTCGTAAGTGCAGGGCCTAAATGAGCTTTATTCTCTGTTCCCTAACCACAATCCAGATTCTTTTGGGGAGTTACCAGTACAGTAACCATACCAGGAAGTACTTAATTTATTAAGCTACTGCTTTTCTTAATCTCAGTGGAGATATTTACTGATAAACAGCTACCTACGCAGCATGTTCATGTCGTTCCTAAATGAGCTTTTATCTCTCTCCCCTCACCACGAATCAGATTCTTCTGAGGAGTTCCCAGTACATTATCCTTTCCCCTGTGTAATTACCTTAACAAGCTCCAGCTGTTTATATTCTCAGAAGGTTTACTCCCTGATATACAGCTGCCTACCCCCTTCGTAAGTGCAGGTCCTAAATGAGCTTTTTTCTCTTTTCCCTCACCACAATCCAGATTCTTTTGGGGAGTTACCAGTACAGTAACCATAGCAGGAAGTACTTAATTTATTAAGCTACTGCTTTTCTTAATCTCAGTGGAGATATTTACTGATAAACAGCTACGTACGCAGCATGGTCATATCGTTCCTAAATGAGCTTTAATCTCTCTCCCCTCACCACAAATCAGATTCTTCTGGGAAGTTCCCAGTACATTATGCTTTCCCCTGTGTAATTACCTTAACAAGCTCCAGCTGTTTTTATTCTCAGGTTTACGCCCTGATATACAGCTGCCTACCCCCTTCGTAAGTGCAGGTCCTAAATGAGCTTTTTTCTCTGTTCCCTCACCACAATCCAGATTCTTTGGGGAGTGACCAGTACAGTAACCATACCAGGAAGTACTTAATTTATTAAGCTACTGCTTTTCTTAATCTCAGTTTAGATATTTACTGATAAACAGCTACCTACGCAGCATGTTCATGTCGTTCCTAAATGAGCTTTTATCTCTCTCCCCTCAAAACAAATCAGATTCTTCTGAGGAGTTCCCAGTACATTATCCTTTCCCCTGTGTAATTACCTTAACAAGCTCCAGCTGTTTTTATTCTCTGAAGGTTTACTCCCTGATATACAGCTGCCTACCCCCTTCGTAGTGCAGGGCCTAAATGAGCATTTTTCTATGTTCCCTCACCACAATCCAGATTCGTTTGGGAAGTTACCAGTACAGTAACCATACCAGGAAGTACTTAATTCATTAAGCTACTGCTTTTCTTAATCTCAGTGGAGATATTTACTGATAAACAGCTACCGTCGCAGCATGTTCATGTCGTTCCTAAATGAGTTTTATCTCTCCCCACTCACCACAAACCAGATTCTTCTGAGGAGTACCCAGTACATTATCCTTTCCCCTGTGTAATTACCTTAAAAAGCTACAGCTGTTTTTATTCTCAGAAGGTTTACTCCCTGATATACTGCTGCCTAGCCCCTCCGTAAGTGCAGGTCCTAAATGAGCTTTTTTCTCTGTTCCCTCACCACAATCCAGATTCTTTTGGGGAGTTACCAGTACAGTAACCATACCAGGAAGTACTTAATTTATTAAGCTACTGCTTTTCTTAATCTCAGTGGAGATATTTACTGATAAACAGCTACCTACGCAGCATGTTCATGTCGTTCCTAAATGAGCTTTTATCTCTCTCCCCTCACCACAAATCAGATTCTTCTGAGGAGTTCCAGTACATTATCCTTTCCCCTGTGTAATTACCTTAACAAGCTCCAGCTGTTTTTATTCTCAGAAGGTTTACTCCCTGATATACTGCTGCCTACCCACTTCGTAAGTGCAGGTCCTAAAGGAGCATTTTTCTCTGTTCCCTCACCACAATCCAGATTCTTTTGGGGAATTACCAGTACAGAACGATACCCAGAAGTACTTAATTTATTAAGCTACTGCTTTTGTTAATCTCACTGGAGATATTTACTGATAAACAGCTACCTACGCAGCATGTTCATGTCGTTCCTAAATGAGCTTTTATCTCTCTCCCTCACCA
This sequence comes from Perognathus longimembris pacificus, assembly GCF_023159225.1. Lineage (NCBI taxonomy): Eukaryota > Metazoa > Chordata > Mammalia > Rodentia > Heteromyidae > Perognathus > Perognathus longimembris. Next base: position 6,099 of record NW_025956723.1, on the reverse strand, counting down.
CAAATCAGATTCTTCTGAGGAGTTCAGAGTACATTACCCTTTCCCCCGTGTAATTACATTAACAAGCTCCAGCTGTTTTTATTCTCAGAAGGTGTACTCCTTGATATACAGCTGCCTACCCCCTTCGTAAGTGCAGGTCCTAAATGAGCTTTTTTCCCTGTTCCCTCACCACAATCCAGATCCTTTGGGAGTTACCAGTACAGTAACCATACCAGGAAGTACTTAATTTATTAAGCTACTGCTTTTCTTAATCTCAGTGGAGATATTTACTGATAAACAGCTACCTACGCAGCATGTTCATGTCGTCCTAAATGAGCTTTTATCTCTCTCCCCTCACCACAAATCAGATTCTTCTGAGGATTTCCCAGTACATTATTCCTTCCCCTGTGTAATTACCTTAACAAGCTCCAGCTGTTTTTATTCTCAGAAGGTTTACTCCCTGATATACAGCTGCCTACCCCCCTCGTAAGTGCAGGTCCTAAATGAGCTTTTTTCTCTCTTCCCTCACCAAAATCCAGATTCTTTTGGGGAGTACCAGTACAGTAACCATACCAGGAAGTACTTAATATATTAAGCTTCTGCTTTTCTTAATCTCCGTGGAGATATTTACTGATATACAGCTACCTACGCAGCATGTTCATGTCGTTCCAAAAGGAGCTTTATCTCTCTCCTGTCACCACAAATCATATTCTTCTGAGGAGTTCCCAGTACATTATCCTTTCCCCTGTGTAATTACCTTCACAAGCTCCAGCTGTTTTTATTCTCAGAAGGTTTACTCCCTGATATACAGCCGCCTACCCCCTTCGTAAGTGCAGGTCCTAAATGAGGTTTTTTCTCTGTTCCCTCACCACAATCCAGATTCTTTTGGGAGTTACCAGTACAGTAACCATACCAGGAAGTACTTTATTTATTAAGCTACTGCTTTTCTTAATCTCAGTGGAAATATTTACTGATAAACAGCTACCTACGCAGCATGTTCATGTCGTTCTTAAATGAGCTTTTATCTCTCTCCCCTCACCACAAATCAGATTCTTCTGAGGAGGTCCCAGTACATTATCCTTTCCCTGTGTAATTACCTTAACAAGCTCCAGCTGTTTTTATTCTCAGAAGGTTTACTCCCTGATATACAGCTGCCTACCCCCTTCGTAAATGCAGGTCCTAAATGAGCTTTTTTCTCTGTTCCCTCACCACAATCCAGATTCTTTTGGGGAGTTAGCCTTATAGTAACCATACCAGGAAGTACTTAATTTATTAAGCTACTGGTTTTCTTAATCTCAGTGGAGATATTTACTGATAAACAGCTACCTACGCAGCATGTTCATGTCGTTCCTAAATGAGCTTTTTCTCTCTCCCCTCACCACAAATCACATTCTTCTGAGGAGTTCCCAGTACATTATCCTTTCCCCTGTGTAATTATCTTAACAAGCACCAGCTGTTTTTATTCTCAGAATGTTTACTCCCTGATATACAGCTGCCTACCCCCTTCGTAAATGCAGGTCCTAAATGAGCTTTTTTCTCTGTTCCCTCACCACAATCCAGATTCTTTTGGGTAGTTACCAGTAGAGTAACCATACCAGGAAGTACTTAATTTATTAAGCTACTGCTTTTCTTAATCTCAGTGGAGATATTTACTGATAAACAGCTACCTACGCAGCATGTTCATGTCGTTCCAAAATGAGCTTTTATCTCTCTCCCCTCACCACAAATCAGATTCTTCTGATGAGTTCCCAGTACATTATCCTTTCCCCTGTGTAATTACCTTAACAAGCTCCAGCTGTTTTTATTCTCAGAAGGTTTACTCCCTGATATACAGCTGCCTACCCCCTTCGTAAGTGCAGGTCCTAAGTGAGCTTTTTTCTCTGTTCCCTCACCACAATCCAGATTCTTTTTGGAGTTACCAGTACAGTAACCATACCAGGAAGTACTTCATTTATTAAGCTACTGCTTTACTTACTCTCTGTGGAGATATTTACTGATAAACTGCTACCTACGTAGCATGTTCATGTCGTTCCTAAATGAGCTTTTACCTTTCTCCTCTCACCACAAATCAGATTCTTTTGAGGAGTTCCCAGTACATTATCCTTTCCCCTGTGTAATTACCTTAACAAGCTCCAGATCTTTTTATCTCAAAATTGATACTCCCTGATATACAGCTTCCTACACCCTTCGTAAGTGCAGGTCTAAATGAGCTTTTTTCTCTGTTCCCTCACCACAATCCAGATTCTTTTGGGAAGTTACCAGTACAGTAACCATACCAGGAAGTACTTAATTTATTAAGCTACTGCTTTTCTTAATCTCATTGGAGATATTTACTGATAAGCAGCTACCTACGCAGCATGTTCATGTCGTTCTTAAATGAGCTTTTATCTCTCTCCCCTCACTACAAATCAGATTCTTCTGAGGAGTTCCCAGTACATTATCCTTTCCCCTGTGTAATTACCTTAACAAGCTCCAGCTGTTTTTATTCTCAGAAGGGATACTCCCTGATATACAGCTGCCTACTCCCTTCGTAAATGCAGGTCCTAAATGAGCTTTTTTCTCTGTTCACTCACCACAATCCAGATTCGTTTGGGGAGTTACCAGTACAGTAACCATACCAGGAAGTACTTAATTTATTAAGCTACTGCTTTTCTTAATCTCAGTGGAGATATTTACTGATAAATAGCTACCTATGCACATTTTCATGTCATTCCTAAATGAGCTTTTATCTCTCTCCCCCTCACCACAAATCAGATTCTTCTGAGGAGTTCAGAGTACATTATCCTTTCCCATGTGTAATTACCTTAACAAGCTCCACCTGTTTTTATATTCAGAAGGGATACTCCCTGATATACAGCTGCCTACCCCCTCCGTAAGTGCAGGTCCTAAATGAGCTTTTTTCTCTGTTCGCTCACCACAATCCAGATTATTTTGGGGAGTTACCAGTACAGTAACCATGCCAGGAAGTACTTAATTTATTAAGCTATTGCTTTTCTTAATCTCAGTGGAGATAGTTACTGATAAACAGCTACCTGTGCAGCATTTTCAGGTCGTTCCTAAAGGAGCTTTTATCTCTCTCCCCTCACCACAAATCAGATTCTTCTGAGGAGTTCCCAGTACATTATCCTTTCCCCTGTGTAATTACCTTAACAAGCTCCAGCTGTTTTTATTCTCAGAAGGTTTACTCCCTGATATACAGCTGCCTACGCCCTTCGTAAGTGCAGGTCCTAAATGAGCTTTTTTCTCTGTTCCCTCACCACAATCCTGATTCTTTTGGGGAGTTACCAGTACAGTAACCATACCAGAAAGTACTTAATTAATTAAGCTACTGCTTTCTTAATCTCAGTGGAGATATTTACTGATAAACAGTTACATATGCAGTATGTTCATGTCGTTCATAAATGTGCTTTTACCTCTCTCCCCTCACCAAAAATCAGATTCTTCTGAGGAGTTCCCAGTACATTATCCTTTCCCCTGTGTAATTACCTTGACAAGCTCCAGCTGTTTTTATTCTCAGAAGGTTTACTCCCTGATATACAGCTGCCTACGCCCTTCGTAAGTGCAGGTCCTAAATGAGCTTTTTTCCCTGTTCCGTCACCTCAATCCAGATTCTTTTGGGGAGTTACCAGTACAGTAACCATACCAGGAAGTACTTAATTTATTAAGCTACTGGTTTTCTTTTTTTTTCTTTTTTTTTTTGGCCAGTCCAGGGCCTTGGACCTAGGGCCGGGAGCACTGTCCCCTGGTTTCTTCCCGCTCAAGGCTAGCACTCTGCCCCTTGAGCCACAGCGCCGCTTCTGGCCGTTTTCTGTATATGTGGTGCTGGGGAATTGAACCCAGGGCCTCGTGAATCCGAGGCAGGCACTCTTGCCACTAGGCTATATCCCCAGGCCCCTACTGCTTTTCTTAATCTCAGTGGAGATATTTACTGATAAACAGCTACCTACGCAGCATGTTCATGTCGTTCCTAAATGAGCTTTTATCTCTCTCCCCTCACCACAAATCAGATTCTTCTGAGGAGTTCCCAGTACATTATCCTTTCCCCTGTGTAATTACCTTAACAAGCTCCAGCTGTTTTTATTCTCAGAAGGTTTACTCCCTGATATACTGCTGCCTACCCCCTTCGTAAGTGCAGGTCCTAAAGGAGCATTTTTCTCTGTTCCCTCACCACAATCCAGATTCTTTTGGGGAATTACCAGTACAGAAACGATACCCAGAAGTACTTAATTTATTAAGCTACTGCTTTTCTTAATCTCAGTGGAGATATTTACTGATAAACAGCTACCTACGCAGCATGTTCATGTAGTTCCTAAATGAGCTTTTATCTCTCTCCCCTCACCACAAATTAGATTCTTCTGAGGAGTTCACAGTACATTATCCTTTCCCCTGTGTAATTACCTTAACAAGCTACAGCTGTTTTTATTCACAGAAGGTTTACTACCTGATATACAGCTGCCTACCCCCTTCGTAAGTGCAGGTCCTAAATGAGCTTTTTTCTCTGTTCCCTCACCACAATCCAGATTCTTTTGGGGAGTTACCAGTACAGTAACCATACCAGGAAGTACTTAATTTATTAAGCTACTGGTTTTCTTTTTCTTCTTTTTTTTTTTTTTTTTGGACAGTCCAGGGCCTTGGACCTAGGGCCGGAGCACTGTCCGTGGTTTCTTCCCGCTCAAGGCTAGCACTCTGCCCCTTGAGCCACAGCGCCGCTTCTGGCCGTTTTCTGTATATGTGGTGCTGGGGAAATCGAACCCAGGGCCTCGTGAATCCGAGGCAGGCACTCTTGCCACTAGGCAATATCCCCAGGCCTCTACTGTTTTTCTTAATCTCAGTGGAGATATTTATTGATAAACAGCTACGTACGCAGCATGTTCATGTCGTTCCTAAATGAGCTTTTATCTCTCTCCCCTCACCACAAATCAGATTCTTCTGATGAGTTCCCAGTACATTATCCTTTCCCCTGTGTAATTACCTTAACAAACTCCAGCTGTTTTATTCTCAGAAGGTTTACTCCTGATATACAATCTGCCTACCCCTTTCGTAAGTGCAGGTCCTAAATGAGCTTTTTTTCTCTGTTCCCTCACCACAATCCAGATTCTTTTGGGGAGTTTCCAGTACAGTAACCATACCAGGATGTACTTAATTTATTAAGCTACTGCATTTCTTAATCTCAGTGGAGATATTTACTAATAAACAGCTACCTACGCAGCACGTTCATGTCGTTCCTAAATGAGCTTTTATCTCTCTCCCCTCACCACAAATCAGATTCTTTTGAGGAGTGCGCAGTACATTATCCTTTCCCCTGTATAATTACCTTAACAAGCTCCAGCTGTTTTTATTCTCAGAATGTTTACTCCCTGATATACAGCTGCCTACCCCTTCGTAAGTGCAGGTCCTAAATGAGCTTTTTTCTCTGTTCCCTCACCACAATCCAGATTCTTTTGGGGAGTTTCCAGTACAGTAACCATACAAGGAAGTACTTAATTTATTAAGCTACTGCTTTTCTTAATCTCAGTGGAGATATTTACTGATAAACAGCTACCTACGCAGCATGTTCATGTCGTTCCTAAATCAGCTTTATCTCTCTCCCCTCCCCACAAATCAGATTCTTCTGAGGAGTTCCCAGTACACTATCCTTTGCCCTGTGTAATTACCTTAACAAGCTCCAGCTATTTTTATTCTCAGAAGGTTTACTCCCTGATATACAGCTGCCTACCCCCTTCGTAAGTGCAGGTCCTAAATGAGCTTTTTTCTCGGTTCCCTCACCACAATCCAGATTCTTTGGGGAGTTACCAGTACAGTAAGTATACCAGGAAGTACTTAATTTATTAAGCTACTGCTTTTCTTAATCTCAGTGGAGATATTTACTGATAAATAGCTACCTAAGCAGCTTGTTCATGTCGTTCTTAAATGAGCTTTTATCTCTCTCCCCTCACAACAAATCAGATTCTTCTGAGGAGTTCCCAGTACATTATCCTTCCCCCTGTGTAATTACCTGTAATACTAACAAGCTCCAGCTGTTTTTATTCTCAGAAGGTTTACTCCCTGATATACAGCTGCCTACCCCCTTCGTAAGTGTAGGACCTAAATGAGCTTTTTTCTCTGTCCTCACATAAAGAG
>NW_025956722.1:0-49212 GCF_023159225.1 Perognathus longimembris pacificus | reverse complement strand
CCTGATATACAGCTGCCTACCTCCTTCGTAAGTGCAGGTCCTAAGTGAGCTTTTTTCTCTGTTCCCTCACCACAATCCAGATTTTTTGGGGGGATATTTACTGATGAACAGCCACCTATGAAGCATGTTCATGTCGTTCTTAAATGAGCTTTTATCTCTCTCCTCTCACCACAAATCAGATTCTTCTGAGGAGTTCCCAGTACATTATCCTTTCCCCTGTGTAATTACCTTAACAAGCTCCAGCTGTTTTTATTCTCAGAAGGGTTTACTCCCTGATATACAGCTGCCTAACCCCATCGTAAGTGCAGGTCCTAAATGAGCTTTTTTCTCTGTTCCCTCACCACAATCCAGATTCTTTTGGGGAGATACCAGTACAGTAACCATACCAGGAAGTGCTTAATTTATTAAGCTACTGCTTTTCTTAATCTCAGTGGAGATATTTACTGATAAACAAGTACCTACGCACCATGTTCATGTCGTTCCTATATGAGCTTTTATCTCTCTCCCCTCACCACAAATCCGATTCTTCTGAGGAGTTCCCAGTACATTATCCTTTCCCCTGTGTAATTACCTTAACAAGCTCCAGCTGTTTTTATTCTCAGAAGGTTTACTCCCTGATATACAGCTGCCTACCCCCTTCGTAAGTGCAGGTCCTAAATGAGCTTTTTTCTCTGTTCCCTCACCACAATCCAGATTCTTTTGGGGAATTACCAGTACAGTAACCATACCAGGAAGTACTTAGTTTATTTAAGCTACTGCTTCTCTTAGTCTCAGTGGAGATATTTACTGATAAACAGCTAAGTATGCAGCATGTTCATGTCGTTCCTAAATGACCTTTTATCTCTCTCCTCTCACCACAAATCAGATTCTTCTGAGGAGTTCCAGTACATTATCCTTTCCCATGTGTAATTACCTTAACAAGCTACAGCTGTTTTTATTCTCAGAAGTTTTACTCCCTGATATACAGCTGCCTACCCCCTTCGTAAGTGCAGGTCCTAAATGAGCTTTTTTCTCTGTTCCCTCACCACAATCCAGACTCTTTTGGGGAGTTACCAGTACAGTAACCATACCAGGAAGTACTTAATTTATTAAGCTACTGCTTTTCTTAATCTCAGTGGAGATATTTACTGATAAACAGCTACCTACGCAGCATGTTCATGTCGTTCCTAAATGAGCTTTTATCTCTCTCCCCTCACCACAAATCCGATTCTTCTGAGGAGTTCCCAGTACATTATCCTTTCCCCTGTGTAATTACCTTAACAAGCTCCAGCTGTTTTTATTCTCAGATGGTTTACTCCCTGATATACAGCTGCCTAACCCCTTCGTAAGTGCAGGTCCTAAATGAGCTTTTTTCTCTGTTCCCTCACCACAATCCAGATTTTTTGGGGGGATATTTACTGATGAACAGCCACCTATGCAGCATGTTCATGTCGTTCTTAAATGAGCTTTTATCTCTCTCCTCTCACCACAAATCAGATTCTTCTGAGGAGTTCCCAGTACATTATCCTTTCCCCTGTGTAATTACCTTAACAAGCTCCAGCTGTTTTTATTCTCAGAAGGTTACTCCCTGATATACAGCTGCCTACCCCCTTCGTATGGGCAGGTCCTAAATGAGCTTTTTTCTCTGTTCCGTCACCACAATCCAGATTCTTTTGGGGAGTTACCAGTACAGTAACCATACCAGGAAGTACTTAGTTTATTAAGCTACTGCTTTTCTTAATATCAGTGGAGATATTTACTGATAAACAGCTACGTATGCATCATGTTCATGTCGTTCCTAAATGAGCTTTTATCTCTCTCCCCTCACCACGAATCAGATTCTTCTGAGGAGTTCCCAGTACATTATCCTTTCCCATGTGTAATTACCATAACAAGCTACAGCTGTTTTTATTGTCAGAAGGTTTACTCCCTGATATACAGCTGCCTAACCCCTTCGTAAGTGCAGGTCCTAAATGAGCATTTTTCTCTGTTCCCTCACCACAATCCAGATATTTTGGGGGGATATTTACTGATGAACAGCCACCTATGCAGCATGTTCATGTCGTTCCTAAATGAGCTTTTATCTCTCTCCTCTCACCACAAATCAGATTCTTCTTAGGAGTTCCCTGTACATTATCCTTTCCCCTGTGTAATTTCCTTAGCAACTCCAGCTGTTTTTATTCTCAGAAGTTTTAATCCCTGATATACAGCTGCCTAACCCCTTCGTAAGTGCAGGTCCTAAATGAGCATTTTTCTCTGTTCCCTCACCACAATCCAGATTCTTTTGGGGAGTTACCAGTACAGTAACCATACCAGGAAGTAATTATTTTATTAACTACTGCTTTTCTTAATCTCAGTGGAGATATTTACTGATAAACAGCTACCTACGTAGCATGTTCATGTCGTTCCTAAATGAGCTTTTATCTCTCTCCCCTCACCACAAATCAGATTCTTCTGAGGAGTTCCCAGTACATTATCCTGTCCCCTGTGTAATTACCTTAACAAGCTCCAGCTGTTTTTATTCTCAGAAGGTTTACTCCCTGATATACAGCTGCCTACCCCCTTCGTAAGTGCAGGTCCTAAATGAGCTTTTTTCTCTGTTCCCTCACCACAATCCAGATTCTTTTGGGGAGTTACCAGTACAGTATCCATAACAGGAAGTACTTAATTTATTAAGCTACTGCTTTTCTTAATCTCAGTGGAGATATTTACTGATAAACAGCTACCTACGCAGCATGTTCATGTCGTTCCTAAATGAGCTTTAATCTCTCTCCCCTCACCACATATCAGATTCTTCTGAGGAGTTCCCAGTACATTATCCTTTCCCCTGTGTAATTACCTTAACAAGCTCCAGCTGTTTTTATTCTCAGAAGGTTTACTCCCTGATATACAGCTGCCTACCCCCTTCGTAAGTGCAGGTCCTAAATGAGCTTTTTTCTCTGTTCCCTCACCACAATCCAGATTCTTTTGGGGAGTTACCAGTACAGTAACCATACCAGGATGTACTTAATTTATTAAGCTACTGGTTTTCTTAATCTCAGTGGAGATATTTACTGATAAACAGCTACCTACGCAGCATGTACATGTCGTACTTATATGAGCTTTTATCTCTCTCCCCTCACCACAAATCCGATTCTTCTGAGGAGTTCCCAGTACATTATCCTTTCCCCTGTGTAATTACCTTAACAAGCTCCAGCTGTTTTTATTCTCAGAAGGTTTACTCCCTGATATACAGCTGCCTACCCCCTTCGTAAGTGCAGGTCATAAATGAGCTTTTTCCTCTGTTCCCTCACCACAATCCAGATTCTTTTGGGGAGTTACCAGTACAGTAACCATACCAGGAAGTACTTAATTTATTAAGCTACTGCTTTTCTTAATCTTAGTGGAGATATTTACTGATAAACAGCTACCTACGCAGCATGTTCATGTCGTTCTTAAATGAGCTTTTATCTCTCTCCCCTCACCACAAATCAGATTCTTCTGAGGAGTTCCCAGTACATCATCCTTTCCCCTGTGTGATTACCTTAACAAGCTCCAGCTGTTTTTATTCTCAGAAGGTTTACTCCCTGATATACAGCTGCCTAACCCTTCGTAAGTGCAGGTCCTAAATGAGCTTTTTTCTCTGTTCCCTCACCACAATCCAGATTCTTTTGGGGAGTTACCAGTACAGTAACCATACCAGGAAGTACTTAATTCATTAAGCTACTGCTTTTCTTAGTCTCAGTGGAGATATTTACTGATAAACAGCTACCTACGCAGCATGTTCATGTCGTTCCTAAATGAGCTTTTATCTCTCTCTCCTCACCACAAATCAGATTCTTCTGAGGAGTTCCCAGTACATTATCCTTTCCCCTGTGTAATTACCTTACCAAGCTCCAGCTGTTTTTATTCTCAGAAGGTTTACTCCCTGATATACAGCTGCCTACCACCTTAGTAAGTGCAGGTCCTAAATGAGCATTTTTCTCTGTCCCCTCACCACAATCCAGATTCTTTTGTGGAGGTACCAGTACAGTAACCATACCAGGAAGTACTTAATTTATTAAGCTACTGCTTTTCTTAATCTCAGTGGAGATATTTACTGATAAACAGCTACCTACGCAGCATGTTCATGTCGTTCCTAAATGAGCTTTTATCTCTCTCCCCTCACCACAAATCAGATTCTTCTGAGGAGTTCAGAGTACATTACCCTTTCCCCCGTGTAATTACCTTAACAAGCTCCAGCTGTTTTTATTCTCAGAAGGTTTACTCCCTGATATACAGCTGCCTACCCCCTTCGTAAGTGCAGGTCCTAAATGAGCTTTTTTCTCTGTTCCCTCACCACAATCCAGATTCTTTTGGGGAGTTACCAGTACAGTAACCATACCAGGAAGTACTTAGTTTAATAAGCTACTGCTTTTCTTAATCTCAGTGGAGATATTTACTGATAAACAGCTACCTACGCAGCATGTTCATGTCGTTCATAAATGAGCTGTTATCTCTCTCCCCTCACCACAAATCAGATTCTTCTTAGGAGTTCCCTGTACATTATCCTTTCCCCTGTGTAATTTCCTTAGCCAGCTCCAGCCGTTTTTATTCTCAGAAGGTTTACTCCCTGATATACAGCTGCCTACCCCCTTCGTAAGTGCAGGTCCTAAATGAGCTTTTTTCTCTGTTCCCTCACCACAATCCAGATTCTTTTGGGGAGTTACCAGTACAGTAACCATACCAGGAAGTACTTAATTTATTAAGCTACTGCTTTTCTTAATCTCAGTGGAGATATTTACTGATAAACAGCTACCTACGCAGCATGTACATGTCGTTCCTAAATGAGCTTTTATCTCTCTCCCCTCACCACAAATCAGATTCTTCTGAGGAGTTCCCAGTACATTATCCTTTCCCATGTGTAATTACCTTAACAAGCTCCAGCTGTTTTTATTCTCAGAAGGTTTACTCCCTGATATACAGCTGCCTACCCCCTTCGTAAGTGCAGGTCCTAAATGAGCTTTTTTCTCTGTTCCCTCACCACAATCCAGATTCTTTTGGGGAGTTACCAGTACAGTAACCATACCAGGGAGTACTTAATTTATTAAGCTACTGCTTTTCTTAATCTCAGTGGAGATATTTACTGATAAACAGCTACCTACGCAGCATGTTCATGTCGTTCCTAAATGAGCTTTTATCTCTCTCCCCTCACCACAAATCAGATTCTTCTGAGGAGTTCCCAGTACATTATCCTTTCCCCTGTGTAATTACCTTAACAAGCTCCAGCTGTTTTTATTCTCAGAAGGTTTACTCCCTGATATACAGCTGCCTACCCCCTTCGTAAGTGCAGGTCCTAAATGAGCATTTTTCTCTGTTCCCTCACCACAATCCAGATTCTTTTGGGGAGTTACCAGTACAGTAACCATACCAGGAAGTACTTAATTTATTAAGCTACTGCTTTTCTTAATCTCAGTGGAGAATTTACTGATAAACAGCTACCTATGCAGCATGTACATGTCGTACCTTATATGAGCATTTATCTCTCTCCCCTCACCACAAATCCGATTCTACTGAGGAGGTCCCAGTACATTATCCTTTCCCCTGTGTAATTACCTTAAAAAGCTCCAGCTGAATTTATTCTCAGAAGGTTTACTCCCTGATATACAGCTGCCTACCCCCTTCGTAAGTGCAGGTCCTAAATGAGCTTTTTTCTCTGTTCCCTCACCACAATCCAGATTTTTTGGGGGGATATTTACTGATGAACAGCCACCTATGCAGCATGTTCATGTCGTTCCTAAATGAGCTTTTATCTCTCTCCTCTCACCACAAATCAGATTCTTCTGAGGAGTTCCCAGTACATTATCCTTTCCCCTGTGTAATTACCTTAACAAGCTCCAGCTGTTTTTATTCTCAGAAGGTTTACTCCCTGATATACAGCTGCCTACCCCATTTGTAAGTGCAGGTCCTAAATGAGCTTTTTTCTCTGTTCCCTCACCACAATCCAGATTCTTTTGGGGAGTTACCAGTACAGTAACCATACCAGGAAGTACTTAATTTATTAAGCTACTGCTTTTCTTAATCTCAGTGGAGATATTTACTGATAAACAGCTACCTACGCAGCATGTTCATGTCGTTCCTAAATGAGCTTTTTTTCTCTCTCCCCTCACCACAAATCAGATTCTTCTGAGGAGTTCCCAGTACATTATCCTTTCCCCTGTGTAATTACCTTAACAAGCTCCAGCTGTTTTTATTCTCAGAAGGTTTACTCCCTGATATACTGCTGCCTACCCCCTTCGAAAGTGCAGGTCCGAAATGAGCTTTTTTCTCTGTTTCCTCACCACAATCCAGATTATTTTGGGGAGTTACCAGTACAGTAACCATAACAGGAAGTACTTAATTTATTAAGCTACTGCTTTTCTTAATCTCAGTGGAGATATTTACTGATAAACAGCTACGTACGCAGCACGTTCATGTCGTTCCTAAGTGAGTTATTATCTCTCGCCACTCACCACAAATCAGATTCTTCTGAGGAGTTCCCAGTACATTATCGTTTGCCCTGTGTAATTACCTTAACAAGCTCCAGCTGTTTTTATTCTCAGAAGGTTTACTCCCTGAAATACAGCTGCCTACCCCCTTCGTAAGTGCAGGTCCTAAATGAGCTTCTTTCTCTGTTCCCTCACCACAATCCAGATTCTTTTGGGGAGTTACCAGTACAGTAACCATACCAGGAAGTACTTAATTTATTAAGCTACTGCTTTTCTTAATCTCAGTGGAGATATTTACTGATAAACAGCTACCTACGCAGCATGTTCATGTCGTTCCTAAATGAGCTTTTATCTCTCTCCCCTCACCACAAATCAGATTCTTCTGAGGAGTTCCCAGTGCATCATCCTTTCCCCTGTGTAATTACCTTAACAAGCTCCAGCTGTTTTTATTCTCAGAAGGTTTACTCCCTGATATACAGCTGCCTACCCCCTTCGTAAGTGCAGGTCCTAAATGAGCTTTTTCCTCTGTTCCCTCACCACAATCCAGATTCCTTTGGTGAGTTACCAGTACAGTAACCATACCAGGATGTACTTAATTTTTTAAGCTACTGCTTTTCTTAATCTCAGTTGAGATATTTACTGATAAACAGCTACCTACGCAGCATGTTCATGTCGTTCCTAAAGGAGCTTTTACCTTTCTCCCCTCAAAACAAATCAGATTCTTCTGAGGAGTTCCCAGTACATTATCCTTTCCCCTGTGTAATTACCTTAACAAGCTCCAGCTGTTTTTATTCTCAGAATGTTTACTCCCTGATATAAAGTTTCCTACCCCCTTCATAAGTGCAGGTCCTAAATGAGCTTATTTCTCTGTTCCCTCACCACAATCCAGATACTTTTGGGGAGTTACCAGTACAGTAACCATACCAGGAAGTTCTTAATTTATTAAGCTACTGCTTTTCTTAATCTCAGTGGAGATATTTACTGATAAACAGCTACCTACGCAGCATGTTCATGTCGTTCCTAAATGAGCTTTTATCTCTCTCCCCTCACCACAAATCAGATTCTTCTGAGGAGATCCCAGTACATTATCCTTTCCCCTGTGTAATTACCTTAACAAGCTCCAGCTGTTTTTATTCTCAGAAGGTTTACTCCCTGATATACAGCTGCCTACCCCCTTCGTAAGTGCAGGTCTTAAATGAGCATTTTTCTCTGTTCCCTCGCCACAATCCAGATTCTTTTGGGGAGATACCAGTACAGTAACCATACCAGGAAGTACTTATTTTATTAAGCTACTGCTTTTTTTAAATCTCAGTGTAGATATTTATTGATAAACAGCTACCTACGCAGCATGTTCATGTCGTTCCTAAATGAGCTTTTATCTCACTCCCCTCAAAACAAATCAGATTCTTCTGAGGAGTTCCCAGTACATTATCCTTTCCCCTGTGTAATTACCTTAACAAGCTCCAGCTGTTTTTATTCTCAGAAGGTTTACTCCCTGATATACAGCTGCCTAACCCTTTGTAAGTGCAGGTCCTTAATGAGCTTTTTTCTGTGTTCCCTCACTACAATCCAGATTCTTTTGGGGAGTTACCAGTACAGTAACCATACCAGGAAGTACTTAATTTATTAAACTACTGCTTTTCTTAATATCAGTGGAGATATTTACTGATAAACAGCTACCTACGCAGCATGTTCATGTCGTTCCTAAATGAGCTTTTATCTCTCTCCCCTCACCACAAATCAGATTCTTCTGAGGAGGTCCCAGTACATCATCCTTTCCCCTGTGTAATTACCTTAACAATCTCCAGCTGTTTTTATTCTCAGAAGGTTTACTCCCTGATATACAGCTGCCTACCCCCTTCGTAATTGCAAGTCCTAAATGAGCTTTTTTCTCTGTTCCCTCACCACAATCCAGATTTTTTGGGGAGTTACCAGTACAGTAACCATACCAGGAAGTACTTAATTTATTAAGCTACTGCTTTTCTTAATCTCAGTGGAGATATTTACTGATAAACAGCTACCTACGCAGCATGTTCATGTCGTTCCTAATTGAGCTTTTATCTCTCTCCCCTCAAAACAAATCAGATTCTTCTGAGGAGTTCCCAGTACATTATCCTTTCCCCTGTGTAATTACCTTAACAAGCTCCAGCTGTTTTTATTCTCAGAAGGTTTACTCCCTGATATACAGCTGCCTACCCCCTTCGTAAGTGCAGGTCTTAAATGAGCATTTTTCTCTGTTCCCTCGCCACAATCCAGATTCTTTTGGGGAGATACCAGTACAGTAACCATACCAGGAAGTACTTATTTTATTAAGCTACTGCTTTTTTTAAATCTCAGTGTAGATATTTATTGATAAACAGCTACCTACGCAGCATGTTCATGTCGTTCCTAAATGAGCTTTTATCTCACTCCCCTCAAAACAAATCAGATTCTTCTGAGGAGTTCCCAGTACATTATCCTTTCCCCTGTGTAATTACCTTAACAAGCTCCAGCTGTTTTTATTCTCAGAAGGTTTACTCCCTGATATACAGCTGCCTAACCCTTTGTAAGTGCAGGTCCTTAATGAGCTTTTTTCTGTGTTCCCTCACTACAATCCAGATTCTTTTGGGGAGTTACCAGTACAGTAACCATACCAGGAAGTACTTAATTTATTAAACTACTGCTTTTCTTAATATCAGTGGAGATATTTACTGATAAACAGCTACCTACGCAGCATGTTCATGTCGTTCCTAAATGAGCTTTTATCTCTCTCCCCTCACCACAAATCAGATTCTTCTGAGGAGGTCCCAGTACATCATCCTTTCCCCTGTGTAATTACCTTAACAATCTCCAGCTGTTTTTATTCTCAGAAGGTTTACTCCCTGATATACAGCTGCCTACCCCCTTCGTAATTGCAAGTCCTAAATGAGCTTTTTTCTCTGTTCCCTCACCACAATCCAGATTTTTTGGGGAGTTACCAGTACAGTAACCATACCAGGAAGTACTTAATTTATTAAGCTACTGCTTTTCTTAATCTCAGTGGAGATATTTACTGATAAACAGCTACCTACGCAGCATGTTCATGTCGTTCCTAATTGAGCTTTTATCTCTCTCCCCTCAAAACAAATCAGATTCTTCTGAGGAGTTCCCAGTACATTATCCTTTCCGCTGTGTAATTACCTTAACAAGCTCCAGCTGTTTTTATTCTCAGAAGGTTTACTTCCTGATATACAGCTGCCTACCCCCTTCGTAAGTGCAGGTCCTAAATGAGCTTATTTCTCTGTTCCCTCACCACAATCCAGATTCTTTTGGGGAGTTACCAGTACAGTAACCATACCAGGAAGAACTTAATTTATTAAGCTACTGCTTTTCTTAATCTCAGTGGAGATATTTACTGATAAACAGCTGCCTACGCAGCATGTTCATGTCGTTCCTAAATGAGCTTTTATCTCTCTCCCTCACCACAAATCAGATACTTCTGAGGAGTTCCCAGTACATTATCCTTTCCCCTGTGTAATTACCTTAACAAGCTCCAGCTGTTTTTATTCTCAGAAGGTTTACTCCCTGATATACAGCTGCCTACCCCCTTCGTAAGTGCAGGTCCTAAATGAGCTTTTTTCTCTGTTCCCTCACCACAATCCAGATTCTTTTGGGGAGTTACCAGTACAGTAACCATACCAGGAAGTACTTAATTTATTAAGCTACTGCTTTTCTTAATCTCAGTGGAGATATTTACTGATAAACAGCTACCTACGCAGCCTGTTCATGTCGTTCCTAAATGAGCTTTTATCTCTCTCCCCTCACCACAAATCAGATTCTTCTGAGGAGTTCCCAGTACATTATCCTTTCCCCTGTGTAATTACCTTAACAAGCACCAGCTGTTTTTATTCTCAGAAGGTTTACTCCCTGATATACAGCTGCCTACCCCCTTCGTAAGTGCAGGTCCTAAATGAGCTTTTTTCTCTATTCCCTCACCACAATCCAGATTCTTTGGGGAGTTACCAGTACAGTAACCATACCAGGAAGTACTTAATTTATTAAGCTACTGCTTTTCTTAATCTCAGTGGAGATATTTACTGATAAACAGGTACCTACGCAGCATGTTCATGTCGTTCATAATTGAGCTTTTATCTCTCTCCCCTCACCACAAATTAGATTCTTCTGAGGAATTCCCAGTACATTATCCTTTCCCCTGTGTAATTACCTTAACAAGCTCCAGCTGTTTTTATTCTCAGAAGGTTTACTCCCTGGTATATAGCTGCCTAACCCCTTCGAAAGTGCAGGTCCTAAATGAGGTTTTTTCTCTGTTCCCTCACCACAATCCAGATTCTTTTGGGGAGTTACCAGTACAGTAACCATACCAGGAAGTACTAAATTTATTAAGCTACTGCTTTTCTTAATCTCAGTGGAGATATTTACTGATAAACAGCTACCTACGCAGCATGTTCATGTCGTTCCTAAATGAGCTTTTATCTCTCTCCCCTCACCAAAAATCAGATTCTTCTGAGGAGTTCCCAGTACATTATCCTTTCCCCTGTGTAATTACCTCAACAAGCTCCAGCTGTTTTTATTCTCAGTAGGTTTACTCCCTGATATACAGCTGCCTACCCCCTTCGTAAGTGCAGGTCCTAAATGAGCTTTTTTCTCTCTTCCCTCACCACAATCCAGATTCTTTAGCGGAGTTACCAGTACAGTAACCATACCAGGAAGTACTTAATTTATTAAGCTACTGCTTTTCTTAATCTCAGTGGAGATATTTACTTATAAACAGCTACCTACGCAGCATGTTCATGTCGTTCCTAAATGAGCTTTTATCTCTCTCCCCTAACCACAAATCAGATTCTTCTGAGGAGTTCCCAGTACATTATCCGTTCCCCTGTGTAATTACGTTAACAAGCTCCAGCTGTTTTTATTCTCAGAAGGTTTACTCCCTGATATACAGCCGCCTACCCCCTTCGTAAGTGCAGGTCCTAAATGAGCTTTTTTCTCTGTTCCCTCACCACAATCCAGATTTTTTGGGGAGTTACCAGTACAGTAACCATACCAGGAAGTACTGAATTTATTAAGCTACTGCTTTTCTTAATCTCAGTGGAGATATTTACTGATAAATAGCTACCTACGCAGCATGTTCATGTCGTTCCTAAATGAGCTTTTATCTCTCTCCCCTCACCACAAATCACATTGTTCTGAGGAGTTCCCAGTACTTTATCCTTTCCCATGTGTAATTACCTTAACAAGCTCCAGCTGTTTTTATTCTCAGAAGGTTTACTCCCTGATATACAGCTGCCTACCCCCTTCGTAAGTGCAGGTCCAAAATGAGCTTTTTTCTCTGTTCCCTCACCACAATCCACATTCATTTGGGGAGTTACCAGTACAGTAACCATACCAGGAAGTACTTAATTTATTAAGCTACTGCTTTTCTTAATCTCAGTGGAGATATTTACTGATAAACAGCTACCTACGCAGCATGTTCATGTCGTTCCTAAATGAGCTTTTATCTCTCCCCTCACCACAAATCAGATTATTCTGAGTAGTTCCCAATACATTATCCTTTCCCCTGTGTAATTACCTTAACAAGCTCCAGCTGTTTTTATTCTCAGAAGTTTTACTCCCTGATATACAGCTGCCTACCCCCTTCGTAAGTGCAGGTCCTAAATGAGCTTTTTTCTCTGTTCCCTCACCACAATCCAGATTCTTTTGGGGAGTTACCAGTACAATAACCATACCAGGAAGTACTTAATTTATTAAGCTACTGCTTTTCTTAATCTCAGTGGAGATATTTACTGATAAACAGCTGCCTAAGCAGCATGTTCATGTCGTTAATAAATGAGCTTTTATCTCTCTCCCCTCACCACAAATCAGATTCTTCTGAGGAGTTCCCAGTACATTATCCTTTCCCCTGTGTAATTACCTTAACAAGCTCCAGCTGTTTTTATTCTCAGAAGGTTTACTCCCTGATATACAGGTGCCTACCCCCTTCGTAATTGCAGGTACTAAATGAGCTGTTTTTCTCTGTTCCCTCACCACAATCCAGATTCTTTTGGGGAGTTACCAGTACAGCAACCATACCAGGAAGAACTTAATTTATTAAGCTACTGATTTTCTTAATCTCAGTGGAGATATTTACTGATAAACAGCTACCTACGCAGCATGTTCATGTCGTTCCTAAATGAGCTTTTATCTCTCTCCCCTCACCACAAATCAGATTCTTCCGAGGAGTTCCCAGTACATTATCCTTTCTCCTGTGTAATTACCTTAACAAGCTCCAGCTGTTTTTATTCTCAGAAGGTTTACTCCCTGATATACAGCTGCCTACCCCCTTCGTAAGTGCAGGTCCTAAAGAGGTTTTTTCTCTGTTCCCTCACCACAATCAAGATTCTTTTGGGGAGTTACCAGTACAGTAAGCATACCAGGAAGTACTTAATTTATTAAGCTACTGGTTTTCTTTTTTCTTTTTTTTTTTTTTTTTTGGCCAGTCCTGGGCCTTGGACCTAGGGCCGGAGCACTGTCCCTGGTTTCTTCCCGCTCAAGGCTAGCACTCTGCCCCTTGAGCCACAGCGCCGCTTCTGGCCGTTTTCTTTATATGTGGTGCTGGGGAATCGAACCCAGGGCCTCGTGAATCCGAGGCAGGCACTCTTGCCACTAGGCCATATCCCCAGGCCTCTACTGCTTTTCTTAATCTCAGTGGAGATATTTACTGATAAACAGCTACCTACGCAGCATGTTCATGTCGTTCCTCAATGAGCTTTTATCTCTCTCCCCTACTACAATTCAGATTCTTCTGAGGAGTTCCCAGTACATTAAACTTTCCCCTGTGTAATTACCTTAACAAGCTCCAGCTGTTTTTATTCTCAGAAGGTTTACTCCCTGATATACAGCTGCCTACCCCCTTCGTAAGTGCAGGTCCTAAATGAGCTTTTGTCTCTGTTCCCTCACCACAATCCAGATTCTTTTGGGGAGTTACCAGTACAGTAACCATACCAGGAAGTACTTAATTTATTAATCTACTGCTTTTCTTAATCACAGTGGACATATTTACTAATAAACAGCTACCTACGCAGCATGTTCATGTCGTTCCTAAATGAGATTTTATCTCTCTCCTCTCACCACAAATCAGATTCTTCTGAGGAGTTCCCAGTACATTATCCTTTCCCCTGTGTAATTACCTTAACAAGCTCCAGCTTTTTTTATTCTCAGAAGTTTTACTCCCTGATATACAGCTGCCTACCCCCTTCGTAAGTGCAGGTCCTAAATGAGCTTTTTTCTCTGTTCCCTCACCACAATCCAGATTCTTTTGGGGAGTTACCAGTACAGTAACCATACCAGGAAGTACTTAATTTATTAAGCTCCTGCTTTTCTTAATCTCAGTGGAGATATTTACTGATAAGCAGCTACCTACGCAGCATGTTCATTTCGTTCCTAAATGAGCTTTTATCTCTCTCCCCTCACCACAAATCAGTTTCTTCTGAGGAGTTCCCAATACATTATCCTTTCCGCTGTGTAATTTCCTTAACAAGCTCCAGCTGTTTTTATTCTCAGAAGATTGACTCCCTGATATACACGTGCCTACCCCCTTCGTAAGTGCTGGTCCTAAATGAGCTTTTTTATCTGTTCCCTCACAACAATCCAGATTCTTTTGGGGAGTTACCAGTACAGTAACCATACCAGGAAGTACTTAATTTATTAAGCTACTGCTTTTCTTAATCTCAGTGGAGATATTTACTGATAAACAGCTTCCTACGCAGCATGTTCATGTCGTTCCTAAATGAGCTTTTATCTCTCTCCCCTCACCACAATTCAGATTCTTCTGAGGCGTTGCGAGTACATTATCCTTTCCCCTGTGTAATTACCTTAACAAGCTCCAGCTGTTTTTATTCTCAGAAGGTTTACTCCCTGATATACAGCTGCCTACCCCCTTCGTAAGTGCAGGTCCTAATTGAGACTTTTTCTCTGTTCCCTCACCACAATCCAGATTATTTTGGGGAGTTACTAGTACAGTAACCATGCCAGGAAGTACTTAATTTATTAAGCTATTTCTTTTCTTAATCTCAGTGGAGATATTTACTGATAAACAGCTACCTACGCCGCATGTTCATGTCTTTCCTAAATGAGCTTTTACCTCTCTGCCCTCACCACAAATCAGATTCTTATGAGGAGTTCCCAGTACGTTATCCTTTCCCCTGTGTAATTACCTTAACAAGCTCCAGCTGTTTTTATTCTCAGAAGGTTTACTCCCTGATATACAGCTGCCTACCCCCTTCGTAAGTGCAGGACCTAAATGAGCTTTTTTCTCTGTTCCCTCACCACAATCAAGATTCTTTTGGGGAGTTACCAGTACAGTAACCATACCAGGAAGTACTTAATTTATATAAGCTACTGCTTTTCTTAATCTCAGTGGAGATATTTACTGATAAACAGCTAACTAGTCAACATTTTAATGTCGTTCCTAAATGAGCTTTTATCTCTCTCCCCTCACCACAAATCAGATTCTTCTGAGGAGTTCCCAGTACATTATCCTTTCCCCTGTGTAATTACCTTAACAAGCTCCAGCTGTTTTTATTCTCAGAAGGTTTACTCCCTGATATACAGCTGCCTAACCCCTTCGTAAGTGCAGGTCCTAAATGAGCTTTTTTCTCTGTTCCCTCACCACAATCCTGATTCTTTTGGGGAGTTACCAGTACAGTAACCATACCAGGAAGTACTTAATTTATTAAGCTACTGCTTTTCTTAATCTCAGTGGAGATATTTACTGATAAACAGCTACCTATGCAGTATGTTCATGTCGTTCATAAATGAGCTTTTACCTCTCTCCCCTCACCAAAAATCAGATTCTTCTGAGGAGTTCCCAGTACATTATCCTTTCCCCTGTGTAATTACCTTGACAAGCTCCAGCTGTTTTTATTCTCAGAAGGTTTACTCCCTGATATACAGCTGCCTACGCCCTTCGTAAGTGCAGGTCCTAAATGAGCTTTTTTCTCTGTTCCCTCACCACAATCCTGATTCTTTTGGGGAGTTACCAGTACAGTAACCAAACCAGGAAGTACTTAATTTATTAAGCTACTGCTTTTCTTAATCTCAGTGGAGATATTTACTGATAAACAGCTACCTATGCAGTATGTTCATGTCGTTCATAAATGAGCTTTTACCTCTCTCCCCTCACCACAAATCAGATTCTTCTCAGGAGTTCCCAGTACATTATCCTTTCCCCTGTGTAATTACCTTAACAAGCTCCAGCTGTTTTTATTCTCAGAAGGGATACTCCCTGATATACAGCTGCCTACTCCCTTCGTAAATGCAGGTCCTAAATGAGCTTTTTTCTCTGTTCACTCACCACAATCCAGATTCGTTTGGGGAGTTACCAGTACAGTAACCATACCAGGAAGTACTTAATTTATTAAGCTACTGCTTTTCTTAATCTCAGTGGAGATATTTACTGATAAATAGCTACCTATGCACATTTTCATGTCATTCCTAAATGAGCTTTTATCTCTCTCCCCTCACCACAAATCAGATTCTTCTGAGGAGTTCAGAGTACATTATCCTTTCCCCTGTGTAATTACCTTAACAAGCTCCACCTGTTTTTATATTCAGAAGGGATACTCCCTGATATACAGCTGCCTACCCCCTTCGTAAGTGCAGGTCCTAAATGAGACTTTTTCTCTGTTCCCTCACCACAATCCAGATTATTTTGTGGAGTTACTAGTACAGTAACCATGCCAGGAAGTACTTAATTTATTAAGCTACTGCTTTTCTTAATCTCAGTGGAGATATTTACTGATAAACAGCTACCTACGCAGCATGTTCATGTCATTCCTAAATGAGCTTTTATCTCTCTCCCCTCACCACAAATCAGATTCTTCTGAGGAGTTCCCAGTACATAATCCTTTCCCCTGTGTAATTACCTTAACAAGCTCCAGCTGTTTTTATTCTCAGAAGGTTTACTCCCTGATATACAGCTGCCTACCCCCTTCGTAAGTGCAGGTCCTAAATGAGCTTTTTTCTCTGTTCCCTCACCACAATCCAGATTCTTTTGGGGAGTTACCAGTATAGTTACCATACCAGGAAGTACTTAATTTATTAAGCTACTGGTTTTCTTTTTTCTTTTTTTTTTTTTTTTTTTTTGGCCAGTCCTGGGCCTTGGACCTAGGGCCGGAGCACTGTCCCTGGTTTCTTCCCGCTCAAGGCTAGCACTCTGCCCCTTGAGCCACAGCGCCGCTTCTGGCCGTTTTCTTTACATGTGGTGCTGGGGAATCGAACCCAGGGCCTCGTGAATCCGAGGCAGGCACTCTTGCCACTAGGCCATATCCTCAGGCCTCTACTGCTTTTCTTAATCTCAGTGGAGATATTTACTGATAAACAGCTACCTACGCAGCATGTTCATGTCGTTCCTCAATGAGCTTTTATCTCTCTCCCCTACTACAATTCAGATTCTTCTGAGGAGTTCCCAGTACATTAAACTTTCCCCTGTGTAATTACCTTAACAAGCTCCAGCTGTTTTTATTCTCAGAAGGTTTACTCCCTGATATAAAGCTGCCTACCCCCTTCGTAAGTGCAGGACCTAAATGAGCTATTTTCTCTGTTCCCTCACCACAATCAAGATTCTTTTGGGGAGTTACCAGTACAGTAACCATACCAGGAAGTACTTAATTTATCAAGCTACTGCTTTTCTTAATCTCAGTGGAGATATTTACTGATAAACAGCTAACTATGCAACATTTAAATGTCGTTCCTATATGAGCTTTTATCTCTCTCCCCTCACCACAAATCAGATTCTTCTGAGGAGTTCCCAGTACATTATCCTTTCCCCTGTGTAATTACCTTAACAAGCTCCAGCTGTTTTTATTCTCAGAAGGTTTACTCCCTGATATACAGCTGCCTACGCCCTTCGTAAGTGCAGGTCCTAAATGAGCTTTTTTCTCTGTTCCCTCACCACAATCCTGATTCTTTTGGGGAGTTACCAGTACAGTAACCAAACCAGGAAGTACTTAATTTATTAAGCTACTGCTTTTCTTAATCTCAGTGGAGATATTTACTGATAAACAGCTACCTATGCAGTATGTTCATGTCGTTCATAAATGAGCTTTTACCTCTCTCCCCTCACCACAAATCAGATTCTTCTCAGGAGTTCCCAGTACATTATCCTTTCCCCTGTGTAATTACCTTAACAAGCTCCAGCTGTTTTTATTCTCAGAAGGGATACTCCCTGATATACAGCTGCCTACTCCCTTCGTAAATGCAGGTCCTAAATGAGCTTTTTTCTCTGTTCACTCACCACAATCCAGATTCGTTTGGGGAGTTACCAGTACAGTAACCATACCAGGAAGTACTTAATTTATTAAGCTACTGCTTTTCTTAATCTCAGTGGAGATATTTACTGATAAATAGCTACCTATGCACATTTTCATGTCATTCCTAAATGAGCTTTTATCTCTCTCCCCTCACCACAAATCAGATTCTTCTGAGGAGTTCAGAGTACATTATCCTTTCCCCTGTGTAATTACCTTAACAAGCTCCACCTGTTTTTATATTCAGAAGGGATACTCCCTGATATACAGCTGCCTACCCCCTTCGTAAGTGCAGGTCCTAAATGAGACTTTTTCTCTGTTCCCTCACCACAATCCAGATTATTTTGTGGAGTTACTAGTACAGTAACCATGCCAGGAAGTACTTAATTTATTAAGCTACTGCTTTTCTTAATCTCAGTGGAGATATTTACTGATAAACAGCTACCTACGCAGCATGTTCATGTCATTCCTAAATGAGCTTTTATCTCTCTCCCCTCACCACAAATCAGATTCTTCTGAGGAGTTCCCAGTACATAATCCTTTCCCCTGTGTAATTACCTTAACAAGCTCCAGCTGTTTTTATTCTCAGAAGGTTTACTCCCTGATATACAGCTGCCTACCCCCTTCGTAAGTGCAGGTCCTAAATGAGCTTTTTTCTCTGTTCCCTCACCACAATCCAGATTCTTTTGGGGAGTTACCAGTATAGTTCCCATACCAGGAAGTACTTAATTTATTAAGCTACTGCTTTTCTTAATCTCAGTGGAGATATTTACTGATAAACAGCTACGTATGCAGCATGTTCATGTCGTTCCTATATGAGCTTTAATCTCTCTCCCCTCACCACAAATCAGATTCTTCTGGGAAGTTCCCAGTACATTATGCTTTCCCCTGTGTAATTACCTTAACAAGCTCCAGATGTTTTTATTCTCAGAAGGTTTACGCCCTGATATACAGCTGCCTACCCCCTTCGTAAGTGCAGGTCCTAAATGAGCATTTTTCTCTGTTCCCTCACCACAATCCAGATTCTTTTTGGGAGTTACCAGTACAGTAACCATACCAGAAAGTACTTAATTTATTAAGCTACTGCTTTTCTTAATCTCAGTGGAGATATTTACTGATAAACAGCTACCTAAGCAGCATGTTCATGTCGTTCCTAAATGAGCTTTTATCTCTCTCCCCTCACCACAAATCAGATTCTTCTGAGGAGTTTCCAGTACATTATCTTTTCCCCTAGTAATTACCTTAACAAGCTCCAGCTGTTTTTATTCTCAGAAGGTTTACTCCCTGATATACAGCTGCCTACCCCCTTCGTAAGTGCAGGTCCTAAATGAGCTTTTTTCTGTGTTCCCTCACCACAATCCAGATTCTTTTGCGGAGTTACCAGTACAGTAACCATACCAGGAAGTACTTAATTTATTAAGCTACTGCTTTTCTTAATCTCAGTGGAGATATTTACTGATAAACAGCTACCTACGAAGCATGTTCATGTCGTTCCTAAATGAGCTTTTATCTCTCTCCCCTCACCACAAATCAGATTCTTCTGAATTGTTCCCAGTACTTTATCCGTTCCCCTGTGTAATTACCTTAACAAGCTCCAGCTGTTTTTATTCTCAGAAGGTTTACTCCCTTGATATACAGCTGCCTACCCCCCTCGTAAGTGCAGGTCCTAAATGAGCATTTTTCTCTGTTCATTCACCACAGTCCAGATTCTTTTGGGGAGTTACCAGTACAGTAACCATACCAGGAAGAACTTAATTTATTAAGCTACTGCTTTTCTTAATCTCAGTGGAGATATTTACTGATAAACAGCTACCTACGCAGCATGTTCATGTCGTTCCTATATGAGCTTTTATCTCTCTCCCCTCACCACAAATCAGATTCTTTTGAGGAGTTCCCAGTACATTATCCTTTCCCCTGTGTAATTACCTTAACAAGCTCCAGCTGTTTTTATTCTCAGAAGGTTTACTCCCTGATATACAGCTGCCAAACCCTTCGTAAGTGCAGGTCCTAAATGAGCTTTTTTCTCTGTTCCCTCACCACAATCCAGATTCTTTGGGGAGTTACCAGTGCAGTAACCATACCAGGAAGTACTTTATTTATTAAGCTACTGCTTTTCTTAATCTCAGTGGAGATATTTACTGATAAGCAGCTACCTACGCAGCATGTTCATGTCGTTCTTAAATGAGCTTTTATCTCTCTCCCCTCACTACAAATCAGATTCTTCTCAGGAGTTCCCAGTACATTATCCTTTCCCCTGTGTAATTACCTTAACAAGCTCCAGCTGTTTTTATTCTCAGAAGGGATACTCCCTGATATACAGCTGCCTACTCCCTTCGTAAATGCAGGTCCTAAATGAGCTTTTTTCTCTGTTCACTCACCACAATCCAGATTCGTTTGGGGAGTTACCAGTACAGTAACCATACCAGGAAGTACTTAATTTATTAAGCTACTGCTTTTCTTAATCTCAGTGGAGATATTTACTGATAAACAGCTACATACGCCGCATGTTCATGTCTTTCCTAAACGAGCTTTTACCTCTCTCTCCTCACCACAAATCAGATTCTTTTGAGGAGTTCCCAGTACATTATCCTTTCCCCTGTGTAATTACCTTAACAAGCTCCAGCTGTTTTTATTCTCAGAAGGTTTACTCCCTGATATACAGCTGCCTACCCCCTTCATAAGTGCAGGTCCTAAATGAGCTTTTTTCTCTGTTCCCTCACCACAATCAAGATTCTGTTGGGGAGTTACCAGTACAGTAACCATACCAGGAAGTACTTAATTTATCAAGCTACTGCTTTTCTTAATCTCACTGGAGATATTTACTGATAAACAGCTACCTACGCAGCATGTTCATGTCATTCCTAAATGAGCTTTTATCTCTCTCCCCTCACCACAAATCAGATTCTTCTGAGGAGTTCCCAGTACATAATCCTTTCCCCTGTGTAATTACCTTAACAAGCTCCAGCTGTTTTTATTCTCAGAAGGTTTACTCCCTGATATACAGCTGCCTACCCCCTTCGTAAGTGCAGGTCCTAAATGAGCTTTTTTCTCTGTTCCCTCACAACAATCCAGATTCTTTTGGGGAGTTACCAGTATAGTTACCATACCAGGAAGTACTTCATTTATTAAGCTACTGCTTTTCTTAATCTCAGTGGAGATATTTACTGATAAACAGCTACGTACGCAGCATGTTCATGTCGTTCCTAAATGAGCTTTAATCTCTCTCCCCTCACCACAAATCAGATTCTTCTGGGCAGTTCCCAGTACATTATGCTTTCCCCTGTGTAATTACCTTAACAAGCTCCAGTTGTTTTTATTCTCAGAAGTTTTACGCCCTGATATACAGCTGCCTACCCCCTTCGTAAGTGCAGGTCCTAAATGAGCATTTTTCTCTGTTCCCTCACCACAATCCAGATTCTTTTTGGGAGTTACCAGTACAGTAACCATACCAGAAAGTACTTAATTTATTAAGCTACTGCTTTTCTTAATCTCAGTGGAGATATTTACTGATAAACAGCTACCTAAGCAGCATGTTCATGTCGTTCCTAAATGAGCTTTTATCTCTCTCCCCTCACCACAAATCAGATTCTTCTGAGGAGTTTCCAGTACATTATCTTTTCCCCTGTGTAATTACCTTAACAAGCTCCAGTTGTTTTTATTCTCAGAAGGTTTACTCCCTGATATACAGCTGCCTACCCCCTTCGTAAGTGCAGGTCCTAAATGAGCTTTTTTCTGTGTTCCCTCAGCACAATCCAGATTCTTTTGCGGAGTTACCAGTACAGTAACCATACCAGGAAGTACTTAATTTATTAAGCTACTGCTTTTCTTAATCTCAGTGGAGATATTTACTGATAAACGGCTACCTACGAAGCATGTTCATGTCGTTCCTAAATGAGCTTTTATCTCTCTCCCCTCACCACAAATCAGATTCTTCTGAATTGTTCCCAGTACTTTATCCGTTCCCCTGTGTAATTACCTTAACAAGCTCCAGCTGTTTTTATT
Organism: Perognathus longimembris pacificus; assembly: GCF_023159225.1. Lineage (NCBI taxonomy): Eukaryota > Metazoa > Chordata > Mammalia > Rodentia > Heteromyidae > Perognathus > Perognathus longimembris. The sequence continues at coordinate 27,521 of NW_025956722.1, read as the reverse complement.
CTCAGAAGGTTTACTCCCTTGATATACAGCTGCCTACTCCCTTCGTAAATGCAGGTCCTAAATGAGCTTTTTTCTCTGTTCACTCACCACAATCCAGATTCGTTTGGGGAGTTACCAGTACAGTAACCATACCAGGAAGTACTTAATTTATTAAGCTACTGCTTTTCTTAATCTCAGTGGAGATATTTACTGATAAATAGCTACCTATGCACATTTTCATGTCATTCCTAAATGAGCTTTTATCTCTCTCCCCTCACCACAAATCAGATTCTTCTGAGGAGTTCAGAGTACATTATCTTTTCCCCTGTGTAATTACCTTAACAAGCTCCACCTGTTTTTATATTCAGAAGGGATACTCCCTGATATACAGCTGCCTACCCCCTTCGTAAGTGCAGGTCCTAAATGAGACTTTTTCTCTGTTCCCTCACCAAAATCCAGATTATTTTGTGGAGTTACTAGTACAGTAACCATGCCAGGAAGTACTTATTTTATTAAGCTATTGCTTTTCTTAATCTCAGTGGAGATATTTACTGATAAACAGCTACCTACGCCGCATGTTCATGTCTTTCCTAAACGAGCTTTTACCTCTCCCTCCTCACCACAAATCAGATTCTTTTGAGGAGTTCCCAGTACATTATCCTTTCCCCTGTGTAATTACCTTAACAAGCTCCAGCTGTTTTTATTCTCAGAAGGTTTACTCCCTGATATACAGCTGCCTACCCCCTTCGTAAGTGCAGGTCCTAAATGAGCTTTTTTCTCTGTTCCCTCACCACAATCAAGATTCTTTTGGGGAGTTACCAGTACAGTAACCATACCAGGAAGTACTTAATTTATCAAGCTACTGCTTTTCTTAATCTCACTGGAGATATTTACTGATAAACAGCTACCTATGCAACATTTTCATGTCCTTCATAAATGAGCTTTTATGTCTCTCCCCTCACCACAAATCAGATTCTTCTAAGGAGTTCCCAGTACATTATCCTTTCTCCTGTGTATTTACCTTTACAAGCTCCAGCTATTTTTATTCAAAGAAGGAATACTCCCTGATATACAGCTGCCTACCCCCTCCGCAAGTGCAGGTCCTAAATGAGCTTTTTTCTCTGTTCGCTCACCACAATCCAGATTATTTTGGGGAGTTACCAGTACAGTAACCATGCCAGGAAGTACTTAATTTATTAAGCTATTGCTTTTCTTAATCTCAGTGGAGATAGTTACTGATAAACAGCTACCTGTGCAGCATTTTCAGGTCGTTCCTAAAGGAGCTTTTATCTCTCTCCCCTCAAAACAAATCAGATTCTTCTGAGGAGTTCCCAGTACATTATCCTTTCCCCTGTGTAATTACCTTCACAAGCTCCAGCTGTTTTTATTCTCAGAAGGTTTACTCCCTGATATACAGCTGCCTACGCCCTTCGTAAGTGCAGGTCCTAAATGAGCTTTTTTCTCTGTTCCCTCACCACAATCCTGATTCTTTTGGGAAGTTACCAGTACAGTAACCATACCAGGAAGTACTTAATTTATTAAGCTACTGCTTTTCTTAATCTCAGTGGAGATATTTACTGATAAACAGTTACATATGCAGTATGTTCATGTCGTTCATAAATGTGCTTTTACCTCTCTCCCCTCACCAAAAATCAGATTCTTCTGAGGAGTTCCCAGTACATTATCCTTTCCCCTGTGTAATTACCTTGACAAGCTCCAGCTGTTTTTATTCTCAGAAGGTTTACTCCCTGATATACAGCTGCCTACGCCCTTCGTAAGTGCAGGTCCTAAATGAGCTTTTTTCTCTGTTCCCTCACCTCAATCCAGATTCTTTTGGGGAGTTACCAGTACAGTAACCATACCAGGAAGTACTTAATTTATTAAGCTACTGGTTTTCTTTTTTTTCTTTTTTTTTTTTTTTTTGGCCAGTCCAGGGCCTTGGACCTAGGGCCGGAGCACTGTCCCTGGTTTCTTCCCGCTCAAGGCTAGCACTCTGCCCCTTGAGCCACAGCGCCGCTTCTGGCCGTTTTCTGTATATGTGGTGCTGGGGAATCGAACCCAGGGCCTCGTGAATCCGAGGCAGGCACTCTTGCCACTAGGCCATATCCCCAGGCCTCTACTGTATTTCTTAATCTCAGTGGAGATATTTATTGATAAACAGCTACGTACGCAGCATGCTTATGTCGTTCCTAAATGAGCTTTTATCTCTCTCCCCTCACCACAAATCAGTTTCTTCTGAGGAGTTCCCAATACATTATCCTTTCCGCTGTGTAATTACCTTAACAAGCTCCAGCTGTTTTTATTCTCAGAAGATTTACTCCCTGATATACACGTGCCTACCCCCTTCGTAAGTGCTGGTCCTAAATGAGCTTTTTTATCTGTTCCCTCACAACAATCCAGATTCTTTTGGGGAGTTACCAGTAGAGTAACCATACCAGGAAGTACTTAATTTATTAAGCTACTGCTTTTCTTAATCTCAGTGGAGATATTTACTGATAAACAGCTACCTACGCAGCATGTTCATGTCGTTCCTAAATGAGCTTTTATCTCTCTCCCCTCACCACAATTCAGATTCTTCTGAGGAGTTCCCAGTACATTATCCTTTCTCCTGTGTAATTATGTTAACAAGCTCCAGCTGTTTTTATTCTCAGAAGGTTTACTCCCTGATATACAGCTGCCTACCCCCTTCGTAAGTGCAGGTCCTAAATGAGACTTTTTCTCTGTTCCCTCACCACAATCCAGATTATTTTGGGGAGTTACTAGTACAGTAACCATGCCAGGAAGTACTTAATTTATTAAGCTATTGCTTTTCTTAATCTCAGTGGAGATATTTACTGATAAACAGCTACCTACGCCGAATGTTCATGTCTTTCCTAACTGAGCTTTTACCTCTCTCCCCTCACCACAAATCAGATTCTTTTGAGGATTTCCCAGTACATTATCCTTTCCCCTGTGTAATTACCTTAACAAGCTCCAGCTGTTTTTATTCTCAGAAGGTTTACTCTCAGATATACAGCTGCCTACCCCCTTCGTAAGAGCAGGTCATAAATGAGCTATTTTCTCTGTTCCCTCACCACAATCCAGATTCTTTTGCGGAGTTACCAGTACAGTAACCATACCAGGAAGTACTTAATTTATTAAGCTACTGCTTTTCTTAATCTCAGTGGAGATATTTACTGATAAACAGCTACCTATGCAGCATGTTCTTGTCGTTCCTAAATGAGCTTTTATCTCTCTCCCCTCACCACAGATCAGATTCTTCTGAATAGTTCCCAGTACACTATCCTTTCCCCTGTGTAATTACCTTAACAAGCTCCAGCTGTTTTTACTCTCAGAAGGTTTACTCCCTGATATACAGCTGCCTACCCCCTTCGTAAGTGCAGGTCCTAAATGAGCTTTTTTCTCTGTTCCCTCACCACAATCCAGATTCTTTTGGGGAGGTACCAGTACAGTAACCATACCAGGAAGTACTTAATTTATTAAGCTACTGCTTTTCTTAATCTCAGTGGAGATATTTACTGATAAACAGCTACCTACGCAGCATGTTCATGTCGTTCCTAAATGAGCTTTTATCTCTCTCCCCTCACCACAAATCAGATTCTTCTGAGGATTTCCCAGTACATTAACCTTTCTCCTGTGTAATTACCTTAACAAGCTCCAGCTGTTTTTATTCTCAGAAGGTTTACTCCCTGATATACAGGTGCCTACCCCCTTCGTAAGTGCAGGTCCTAAATGAGGTTTTTTCTCTGTTCCCTCACCACAATCCAGATTCTTTTGGGAAGTTACCAGTACAGAAACCATACCAGGAAGTACTTAATTTATTAAGCTACTGCTTTTCTTAATCTCAGTGGAGATATTTACTGATAAACCGCTACCTACGCAGCATGTTCATGTTGTTCCTAAATGACCTTTTATCTCTCTCCCCTCACGACACATCAGATTCTTCTGAGGAGTTCCCAGTACATTATCCTTTCCCCTGTGTAATTACCTTAACAAGCTCCACGTGTTTTTATTCTCAGAAGGTTTACTCCCTGATATACAGCTGCCTACCCCCTTCGTAAGTGCAGGTCCTAAATGAGCTTTTTTCTCTGTTCCATCACGACAATCCAGATTCTTTTGCGGAGTTACCAATACAATAACCCTACCAGGAAGTACTTAATTTATTAAGCTACTGCTTTACTTAATCTCAGTGGAGATATTTACTGATAAACAGCTACCTACGCAGCATGTTCATATAGTTCCTAAATGAGCTTTTATCTCTCTCCCCTCACCACAAATCAGATTCTTCTGAGTGGTTCCAGTACATTATCCTTTCTCTTGTGTAATTACCTTAATAAGCTCCAGCTGTTTTTATTCTCAGAAGGTTTACTCCCTGATATACAGCTGCCTACCCCCTTCGTAAGTGCAGGTCCTAAATGAGCTTTTTTCTCTGTTCCCTCACCACAATCCATTCTTTTGGGGGATACCAGTACAGTATCCATACCAGGAAGTACTTAATTTATTAAGCTAGTGCTTTTCTTCATCTCAGTGGAGATATTTACGGATAAACAGCTACCTACGCAGCATGTTCATGTCGTTCCTAAATGAGCTTTTATCTCTCTCCCCTCACCACAAATCAGATTCTTCTTAATAGTTCCCAGTACATTATCCTTTCCCCTGTGTAATTACATTAACAAGCTCCAGCTGTTTTTACTCCCAGAAGTTTTACTCCCTGATATACAGCTGCCTACCCCCTTCGTAAGTGCAGGTCCTAAATGAGCTTTTTTCTCTGTTCCCTCACCACAATCCAGATTCTTATGGGGAGGTAACAGTACAGTAACCATACCAGGAAGTACTTAATTTATTAAGCTACTGCATGTCTTAATCTCAGTGGAGATATTTACTGATAAACACCTACCTATGCAGCATGTTCATGTTGTTCCTAAATGACCTTTTATCTCTCTCCCCTCACCACACATCAGATTCTTCTGAGGAGTTCCCAGTACATTATCCTTTGCCCTGTGTAATTACCTTAACAAGCTCCACGTGGTTTTATTCTCAGAAGGTTTACTCCCTGATATACAGCTGCCTACCCCCTTCGTAAGTGCAGGTCCTAAATGAGCTTTTTTCTCTGTTCCCTCACCACAATCCAGATTCTTTTGCGGAGTTACCAGTACAGTAACCATACCAGGAAGTACTTAATTTATTAAGCTACTGCTTTACTTAATCTCAGTGGAGATATTTACTGATAAACAGCTACATACTCAGCATGTTCATATAGTTCCTAAATGAGCTTTTATCTCTCTCCCCTCACCACAAATCAGAATCTTCTGAGGAGTTCCAGTACATTATCCTTTCCCTTGTGTAATTACCTTAATAAGCTCCAGCTGTTTTTATTCTCAGAAGGTTTACTCCCTGATATACAGCAGCCTACCCCCTTCGTAAGTGCAGGTCCTAAATGAGCTTTTTTCTCTGTTCCCTCACGACAATCCATTCTTTTGGGGAGATACCAGTACAGTATCCATACCAGGAAGTACTTAATTTATTAAGCTAGTGCTTTTCTTCATCTCAGTGGAGATATTTACTGATAAACAGCTACCTACGCAGCATGTTCATGTCGTTCCTAAATGAGCTTTTATCTCTCTCCCCTCACCACAATTCAGATTCTTCTGAGGAGTTCCCAGTACATTATCCTTTCCCCTGTGTAATTACCTTAACAAGCTCCAGCTGTTTTTATTCTCAGAGGGTTTACTCCCTGATATACAGCTGCCTACCCCCTTCGTAAGTTCAGGTCCTAAATGAGCTTTTCTCTCTGTTCCCTCACCACAATCCAGATTCTTTTGGGGAGGTACCAGTACAGTAACCATACCAGGAAGTACTTAATTTATTTAGCTACTGCTTTTCTTAATCTCAGTGGAGATATTTACTGATAAACAGCTACCTACGCAGCATGTTCATGTCGTTCCTAAATGAGCTTTTATCTCTCTCCCCTCACCACAAATCCGATTCTTCTGAGGATTTCCCAGTACATTATCCTATCCCCTGTGTAATTACCTTAACAAGCTCCAGCTGTTTTTATTCTCAGAAGGTTTACTCCCTGATATACAGCTGCCTACCCCCTTCGTAAGTGCAGGTCCTAAATGAGCTTTTTTCTCTGTTCCCTCACCACAATCCAGATTCTTTTGGGGAGTTACCAGTACAGTAACCATACCAGCAAGTACTTAATTTATTAAGCTACTGCTTTTCTTAATCTCAGTGGAGATATTTACTGATAAACAGCTAGGTAGGCAGCATGTTCATGTCGTTACTAAATGAGCATTTATCTCTCTCCCCTCACCACAAATCAGATTCTTTTGAGGAGTTACCAGTACATTATCCTTTCCCCTGTGTAATTACCTTAACCAGCTCCAGCTGTTTTTATTCTCAGAAGGTTTACTCCCTGATATACAGCTGCCTACCCCCTTCGTAAGTGCAAGTCCTAAATGAGCTTTTTTCTCTGTTCCCTCACCACAATACAGATTCTTTTGGGGAGTGACCAGTAGAGTAACCATACCAGGAAGTACGTAATTTATTAAGCTACTGCTTTTCTTAATCTCAGTGGAGATATTTACTGATAAACAGCTTCCTACGCAGCATGTTCATGTCGTTCCTAAATGAGCTTTTATCTCTCTCCCCTCACCACAATTCGGATTCTTCTGAGGAGTTCCCAGAAAATGATCCTATCCCCTGTGTAATTACGTTAACAAGCTCCAGCTGTTTTTATTCTCAGAAGGTTTACTCCCTGATATACAGCTGCCTAGCCCCTTCGTAAGTGCAGGTCCTAAATGAGCTTTTTTCTCTGTTCCCTCACCACAATCCAGATTCTTTTCGGAAGTTACCAGTACAGTAACCATACGAGGAAGTACTTATTTTATTAAGCTACTTCTTTTCTTAATCTCAGTGGAGATATTTACTGATAAACAGCTACGTAGGCAGCATGTTCATGTCGTTACTAAATGAGCTTTTATCTCTCCCCCCTCAACACAAATCAGATTCTTCTGAGGAGTTCCCAGTACATTATCCTTTCCCCTGTGTAATTACATTAACAAGCTACAGCTGTTTTTATTCTCAGAGGGTTTACTCTCTCATATACAGCTGCCTACCCCCTTCGTAAGTGCAGGTCCTAAATGAGCTTTTTTCTCTGTTCCCTCACCACAATCCAGATTCTTTTGGGGAGTTACCAGTACAGTAACCATACCAGGAAGTACTTAATTTATTAAGCTACTGCTTTTCTTAATCTCAGTGGAGATATTTACTGATAAACAGCTACCTACGCAGCATGTTCATGTCGTTCCTAAATGAGCTTTTATCTCTCTCCCCTCACCACAATTCGGATTCTTCTGAGGAGTTCCCAGAAAATGATCCTTTCCCCTGTGTAATTACCTTAACAAGCTCTAGCTGTTTTTATTCTCAGAAGGTATACTCCCTGATATACAGCTGCCTACCCCCTTCGTAAGTGCAGGTACTAAATGAGCTTTTTTCTCTGTTCCCTCACCACAATCCAGATTCTTTTGGGGAGTTCCCAGTACAGTAACCATACCAGGAAGTACTTACTTTATTAAGCTACTTCTTTTCTTAATCTCAGTGGAGATATTTACTGATAAACAGCTACCTACGCAGCATGTTCATGTCGTTCCTAAATGAGCTTTTATCTCTCTCCCCTCACCACAAATCAGATTCTTCTGAGGAGTTCCCAGTACATTATCCTTTCCACTGTGTAATTACCTTAACAAGCTCCAGCTGTTTTTATTCTCAGAGGGTTTACTCCCTGATATACAGCTTCCTACCCCCTTCGTAAGTGCAGGTCCTCAATGAGCTTTTTTCTCTGTTCCCTCACCATAATCCAGATTCTTTTGGGGAGTGACCAGTAGAGTAACCATACCAGGAAGTACTTAATTTATTAAGCTACTGCTTTTCTTAATCTCAGTGGAGATATTTACTGATAAACAGCTTCCTACGCAGCATGTTCATGTCGTTCCTAAATGAGCTTTTATCTCTCTCCCCTCAACACAAATCAGATTCTTCTGAGGAGTTCGCAGTACATTATCCTTTCCCCTGTGTAATTACCTTAACAAGCTCCAGCTGTTTTTATTCTCAGAAGGTTCACTCCCTGATATACAGCTGCCTACCCCCTTCGTAAGTGCAGGTCCTAAATGAGTTTTTTTCTCTGTTCCCTCACCACAATCCAGATTCTTTTGGGGAGTTACCAGTACAGTAACCATACCAGGAAGTACTTAATTTATTAAGCTACTGTTTTTTTAATCTCAGTGGAGATATTTACTGATAAACAGCTATCTACGCAGGATGTTCATTTCGTTCCTATATGAGCTTTTGTCTCTCTCCCCTCACCACAAATCAGATTCTTCTGAGGAGATCCCAGTAAATTATCCTTACCCCTGTGTAATTACCTTAACAAGCTCCAGCTGTTTTTATTCTCAGAAGGTTTACTCCCTGATATACAGCTGCCTACCCCCATCATAAATGCAGGTCCTAAATGAGCTTTTTTCTCTGTTCCCTCACCACAATCCAGATTCTTTTGGGGAGTTACCAGTACAGTAACCTTACCAGGAAGTACTTAATTTATTAAACTACTGCTTTTCTTAATCTCAGTGGAGATATTTACTGATAAACAGCTACCTACGCAGCATATTCCTGTCGTTCCTAAATGAGCTTTTATCTCTCTCCCCTCACCACAAATCAGATTCTTCTGAGGAGTTCCCTGTACATTATCCTTTCCCCTGTGTAATTACCTTAACAAGCTCCAGCTGCTTTTATTCTCAGAAGGTTTACTCCCTGATATACAACTGCCTACCCCCTTCGTCAGTGCAGGTCCTAAATGAGCTTTTTTCTCTGTTCCCTCACCACAATCCAGATTCTTTTGGGGAGTTACCAGTCCAGTAACCATACCAGGAAGTACTTAATTTATTAAGCTACTGCTTTTCTTAATCTCAGAGGAGATATTTACTGATAAACAGCTACCTACGCAGCATGTTCATGTCGTTCCTAAATGAGCTTTTATCTCTCTCCCCTCACCACAAATCAGATTCTTCTGAGGAGTTCCCAGTACATTATCCTTTCCCCTGTGTAATTACCTTGACAAGCTCCAGCTGTTTTTATTCTCAGAAGGTTTACTCCCTGATATACAGCTGCCTACGCCCTTCGTAAGTGCAGGTCCTAAATGAGCTTTTTTCTCTGTTCCCTCACCTCAATCCAGATTCTTTTGGGGAGTTACCAGTACAGTAACCATACCAGGAAGTACTTAATTTATTAAGCTACTGGTTTTCTTTTTTTTCTTTTTTTTTTTTTTTTTGGCCAGTCCAGGGCCTTGGACCTAGAGCCGGAGCACTGTCCCTGGTTTCTTCCCGCTCAAGGCTAGCACTCTGCCCCTTGAGCCACAGCGCCGCTTCTGGCCGTTTTCTGTATATGTGGTGCTGGGGAATCGAACCCAGGGCCTCGTGAATCCGAGGCAGGCACTCTTGCCACTAGGCCATATCCCCAGGCCTCTACTGTATTTCTTAATCTCAGTGGAGATATTTATTGATAAACAGCTACGTACGCAGCATGTTCATGTCGTTCCTAAATGAGCATTTATCTCTCTCCCCTCACCACAAATCAGATTCTTTTGAGGAGTGCGCAGTACATTATCCTTTCCCCTGTATAATTACCTTAACAAGCTCCAGCTGTTTTTATTCTCAGAATGTTTACTCCCTGATATACAGCTGCCTACCCCCTTCGTAAGTGCAGGTCCTAAATGAGCTTTTTTCTCTGTTCCCTCACCACAATCCAGATTCTTTTGGGGAGTTTCCAGTACAGTAACCATACAAGGAAGTACTTAATTTATTAAGCTACTGCTTTTCTTAATCTCAGTGGAGATATTTACTGATAAACAGCTACCTACGCAGCATGTTCATGTCGTTCCTAAATCAGCTTTATCTCTCTCCCGTCCCCACAAATCAGATTCTTCTGAGGAGTTCCCAGTACACTATCCTTTCCCCTGTGTAATTACCTTAACAAGCTCCAGCTGTTTTTATTCTCAGAAGGTTTACTCCCTGATATACAGCTGCCTAACCCCTTCGTAAGTGCAGGTCCTAAATGAGCTTTTTTCTCTGTTCCCTCACCACAATCCAGATTCTTTGGGGAGTTACCAGTACAATAAGTATACCAGGAAGTACTTAATTTATTAAGCTACTGCTTTTCTTAATCTCAGTGGAAATATTTACTGATAAATGGCTACCTACGCAGGTTGTTCATGTCGTTCCTAAATGAGCTTTTATCTCTCTCCCCTCACCACAAATCAGATTCTTCTGAGGAGTTCCCAGTACATTATCCTTTCCCCTGTGTAATTACCTTAACAAGCTCCAGCTGTTTTTATTCTCAGAAGGTTTACTCCCTGATATACAGCTGCCTACCCCCTTCGTAAGTGCAGGACCTAAATGAGCTTTTTTCTCTGTTCCCTCACCACAATCAAGATTCTTTTGGGGAGTTACCAGTACAGTAACCATACCAGGAAGTACTTAATTTATCAAGCTACTGCTTTTCTTAATCTCAGTGGAGATATTTACTGATAAACAGCTAACTATGCAACATTTTAATGTCGTTCCTAAATGAGCTTTTATCTCTCTCCCCTCACCACAAATCAGATTCTTCTGAGGAGTTCCCAGTACATTATCCTTTCCCCTGTGTAATTACCTTAACAAGCTCCAGCTGTTTTTATTCTCAGAAGGTTTACTCCCTGATATACAGCTGCCTACGCCCTTCGTAAGTGCAGGTCCTAAATGAGCTTTTTTCTCTGTTCCCTCACCACAATCTTGATTCTTTTGGGGAGTTACCAGTACAGTAACCATACCAGGAAGTACTTAATTTATTAAGCTACTGCTTTTCTTAATCTCAGTGGAGATATTTACTGATAAACAGCTACCTATGCAGTATGTTCATGTCGTTCATAAATGAGCTTTTACCTCTCTCCCGTCACCAAAAATCAGATTCTTCTGAGGAGTTCCCAGTACATTATCCTTTCCCCTGTGTAATTACCTTGAAAAGCTCCAGCTGTTTTTATTCTCAGAAGGTTTACTCCCTAATATACAGCTGCCTACGCCCTTCGTAAGGGCAGGTCCTAAATGAGTTTTTTCTCTGTTCCCTCACCTCAATCCAGATTCTTTTGGGGAGTTACCAGTACAGTAACCATACCAGGAATTACTTAATTTATTAAGCTACTGGTTTTCTTTTTTCTTTTTTTTTTTTTTTTTTTGGCCAGTCCTGGGCCTTGGACCTAGGGCCGGAGCACTGTCCCTGGTTTCTTCCCGCTCAAGGCTAGCACTCTGCCCCTTGAGCCACAGCGCCGCTTCTGGCCGTTTTCTTTACATGTGGTGCTGGGGAATCGAACCCAGGGCCTCGTGAATCCGAGGCAGGCACTCTTGCCACTAGGCCATATCCTCAGGCCTCTACTGCTTTTCTTAATCTCAGTGGAGATATTTACTGATAAACAGCTACCTACGCAGCATGTTCATGTCGTTCCTCAATGAGCTTTTATCTCTCTCCCCTACTACAATTCAGATTCTTCTGAGGAGTTCCCAGTACATTAAACTTTCCCCTGTGTAATTACCTTAACAAGCTCCAGCTGTTTTTATTCTCAGAAGGTTTACACCCTGATATAAAGCTGCCTACCCCCTTCGTAAGTGCAGGACCTAAATGAGCTTTTTTCTCTGTTCCCTCACCACAATCAAGATTCTTTTGGGGAGTTTCCAGTACAGTAACCATACCAGGAAGTACTTAATTTATCAAGCTACTGCTTTTCTTAATCTCAGTGGAGATATTTACTGATAAACAGCTAACTATGCAACATTTTAATGTCGTTCCTATATGAGCTTTTATCTCTCTCCCCTCACCACAAATCAGATTCTTCTGAGGAGTTCCCAGTACATTATCCTTTCCCCTGTGTAATTACCTTAACAAGCTCCAGCTGTTTTTATTCTCAGAAGGTTTACTCCCTGATATACAGCTGCCTACGCCCTTCGTAAGTGCAGGTCCTAAATGAGCTTTTTTCTCTGTTCCCTCACCACAATCCTGATTCTTTTGGGGAGTTACCAGTACAGTAACCAAACCAGGAAGTACTTAATTTATTAAGCTACTGCTTTTCTTAATCTCAGTGGAGATATTTAATGATAAACAGCTACCTATGCAGTATGTTCATGTCGTTCATAAATGAGCTTTTACCTCTCTCCCCTCACCAAAAATCAGATTCTTCTGAGGAGTTCCCAGTACATTATCCTTTCCCCTGTGTAATTACCTTGACAAGCTCCAGCTGTTTTTATTCTCAGAAGGTTTACTCACTGATATACAGCTGCCTACGCCCTTCGTAAGTGCAAGTCCTAAATGAGCTTTTTTCTCTGTTCCCTCACCTCAATCCAGATTCTTTTGGGGAGTTACCAGTACAGTAAACATACCAGGAAGTACTTAATTTATTAAGCTACTGGTTTTCTTTTTTCTTTTTTTTTTTTTTTTTTGGCCAGTCCTGGGCCTTGGACCTAGGGCCGGAGCACTGTCCCTGGTTTCTTCCCGCTCAAGGCTAGCACTCTGCCCCTTGAGCCACAGCGCCGCTTCTGGCCGTTTTCTTTACATGTGGTGCTGGGGAATCGAACCCAGGGCCTCGTGAATCCGAGGCAGGCACTCTTGCCACTAGGCCATATCCCCAGGCCTCTACTGCTTTTCTTAATCTCAGTGGAGATATTTACTGATAAACAGCTACCTACGCAGCATGTTCCTGTCGTTCCTCAATGAGCTTTTATCTCTCTCCCCTACTACAATTCAGATTCTTCTGAGGAGTTCCCAGTACATTAAACTTTCCCCTGTGTAATTACCTTAACAAGCTCCAGCTGTTTTTATTCTCAGAAGGTTTACTTCCTGATATACAGCTGCCTACCCCCTTCGTAAGTGCAGGTCCTAAATGAGCTTTTTTCTCCGTTCCCTCACCACAATCCAGATTCTTTTGGGGAGTTACCAGTACAGTAACCATACGAGGAAGTACTTATTTTATTAAGCTACTTCTTTTCTTAACCTCAGTGGAGATATTTACTGATAAACAGCTTCCTAAGCAGCCTGTTCATGTCGTTCCTAAATGAGCTTTTATCTCTCTCCCCTCACCACAAATCAGATTCTTCTGAGGAGTTCCCAGTACATTATCCTTTCCCCTGTGTAATTACCTTAACAAGCTCCAGCTGTTTTTATTCTCAGAAGGTTTACTCCCTGATATACAGCTGCCTACCCCCTTCGTAAGTGCAGGTCCTAAATGAGCTTTTTTCTCTGTTCCCTCACCACAATCCAGATTCTTTTGGCGAGGTACCAGTACAGTAACCATACCAGGAAGTACTTAATTTATTAAGCTACTGCATGTCTTAATCTCAGTGGAGATATTTACTGATAAACAGCTACCTACGCAGCATTTTCATGTCGTTCCTAAATGAGCTGTTTTCTTTCTCCCATCACCACAAATCAGATTCTTCTGAGGAGTTCCCAGTACATTATCCTTTCCCCTGTGTAATTACCTAAACAAGCTCCAGCTGTTTTTATTCTCAGAAGGTTTACTCCCTGATATACAGCTGCCTACCCCCTTCGTAAGTGCAGATCCTAAATGAGCTTTATTCTCTGTTCCCTCACCACAATCCAGATTCTTTTGCGGAGTTACCAGTACAGTAACCATACCAGGAAGTACTTAATTTATTAAGCTACTGCTTTACTTTATCTCAGTGGAGATATTTACTGATAAACAGATACCTACGCAATATGTTCATATAGTTCCTAACTGAGCTTTTATCTCTCTCCCCTCACCACAGATCAGATTCTTCTGAGGAGTTCCCAGTACATTATCCTTTCCCCTGTGTAATTACCTTAACAAGCTCCAGCTGTTTTTATTTTCAGAAGGTTTACTCTCTGATATACAGCTGCCTACCCCCTTCGTAAGTGCAGGTCATAAATGAGCTTTTTTCTCTGTTCCCTCACCACAATCCAGATTCTTTTGGGGAGTTACCAGTACAGTAACCATACCAGGAAGTACTTAATTTATTAAGCTACTGCTTTTCTTAAACTCAGTCGAAATATTTACTGATAATCAGCTACCTACGCAGCATGTACATGTCGTTCCTAAATGAGCTTTTATCTCTCTCCCCTCACCACAAATCAGATTCTTCTGAATTGTTCCCAGTACATTATCCTTTCCCCTGTGTAATTACCTTAACAAGCTCCAGCTGTTTTTATTCTCAGAAGGTTTACTCTCAGATATACAGCTGCCTACCCCCTTCGTAAGTGCAGGTCATAAATGAGCTATTTTCTCTGTTCCCTCACCACAATCCAGATTCTTTTGCGGAGTTACCAGTACAGTAACCATACCAGGAAGTACTTAATTTATTAAGCTACTGCTTTTCTTAATCTCAGTGGAGATATTTACTGATAAACAGCTACCTATGCAGCATGTTCTTGTCGTTCCTAAATGAGCTTTTATCTCTCTCCCCTCACCACAGATCAGATTCTTCTGAATAGTTCCCAGTACATTATCCTTTCCCCTGTGTAATTACCTTAACAAGCTCCAGCTGTTTTTACTCTCAGAAGGTTTACTCCCTGATATACAGCTGCCTACCCCCTTCGTAAGTGCAGGTCCTAAATGAGCTTTTTTCTCTGTTCCCTCACCACAATCCAGATTCTTTTGCGGAGTTACCAGTACAGTAACCATACCAGGAAGTACTTAATTTATTAAGCTACTGCATGTCTTAATCTCAGTGGAGATATTTACTGATAAACAGCTACCTACGCAGCATTTTCATGTCGTTCCTAAATGAGCTGTTTTCTCTCTCCCATCACCACAAATCAGATTCTTCTGAGGAGTTCCCAGTACATTATCCTTTCCCCTGTGTAATTACCGTAACAAGCTCCAGCTGTTTTTATTCTCAGAAGGTTTACTCCCTGATATACAGCTGCCTACCCCCTTCGTAAGTGCAGATCCTAAATGAGCTTTTTTCTCTGTTCCCTCACCACAATCCAGATTCTTTTGCGGAGTTACCAGTACAGTAACCATACCAGGAAGTACTTAATTTATTAAGCTACTGCTTTACTTTATCTCAGTGGAGATATTTACTGATAAACAGATACCTACGCAATATGTTCATATAGTTCCTAACTGAGCTTTTATCTCTCTCCCCTCACCACAGATCAGATTCTTCTGAGGAGTTCCCAGTACATTATCCTTTCCCCTGTGTAATTACCTTAACAAGCTCCAGCTGTTTTTATTTTCAGAAGGTTTACTCTCTGATATACAGCTGCCTACCCCCTTCGTAAGTGCAGTTCATAAATGAGCTTTTTTCTCTGTTCCCTCACCACAATCCAGATTCTTTTGGGGAGTTACCAGTACAGTAACCATACCAGGAAGTACTTAATTTATTAAGCTACTGCTTTTCTTAATCTCAGTCGAGATATTTACTGATAAACAGCTACCTACGCAGCATGTACATGTCGTTCCTAAATGAGCTTTTATCTCTCTCCCCTCACCACAAATCAGATTCTTCTGAATTGTTCCCAGTACATTATCCTTTCCCCTGTGTAATTACCTTAACAAGCTCCAGCTGTTTTTATTCTCAGAAGGTTTACTCTCAGATATACAGCTGCCTACCCCCTTCGTAAGTGCAGGTCATAAATGAGCTATTTTCTCTGTTCCCTCACCACAATCCAGATTCTTTTGCGGAGTTACCAGTACAGTAACCATACCAGGAAGTACTTAATTTATTAAGCTACTGCTTTTCTTAATCTCAGTGGAGATATTTACTGATAAACAGCTACCTATGCAGCATGTTCTTGTCGTTCCTAAATGAGCTTTTATCTCTCTCCCCTCACCACAGATCAGATTCTTCTGAATAGTTCCCAGTACATTTTCCTTTCCCCTGTGTAATTACCTTAACAAGCTCCAGCTGTTTTTACTCTCAGAAGGTTTACTCCCTGATATACAGCTGCCTACCCCCTTCGTAAGTGCAGGTCCTAAATGAGCTTTTTTCTCTGTTCCCTCACCACAATCCAGATTCTTTTGGGGAGGTACCAGTACAGTAACCATACCAGGAAGTACTTAATTTATTAAGCTACTGCTTTTCTTAATCTCAGTGGAGATATTTACTGATAAACAGCTACCTACGCAGCATGTTCAAGTCGTTCCTAAATGAGCTTTTATCTCTCTCCCCTCACCACAATTCAGATTCTTCTGAGGAGTTCCCAGTACATTATCCTTTCCCCTGTGTAATTACCTTAACCAGCTCCAGCTGTTTTTATTCTCAGAAGGTTTACTCCCTGATATACAGCTGCCTACGCCCTTCGTAAGTGCAGGTCCTAAATGAGCTTTTTTCTCTGTTCCCTCACCACAATCTTGATTCTTTTGGGGAGTTACCAGTACAGTAACCATACCAGGAAGTACTTAATTTATTAAGCTACTGCTTTTCTTAATCTCAGTGGAGATATTTACTGATAAACAGCTACCTATGCAGTATGTTCATGTCGTTCATAAATGAGCTTTTACCTCTCTCCCGTCACCAAAAATCAGATTCTTCTGAGGAGTTCCCAGTACATTATCCTTTCCCCTGTGTAATTACCTTGAAAAGCTCCAGCTGTTTTTATTCTCAGAAGGTTTACTCCCTAATATACAGCTGCCTACGCCCTTCGTAAGGGCAGGTCCTAAATGAGTTTTTTCTCTGTTCCCTCACCTCAATCCAGATTCTTTTGGGGAGTTACCAGTACAGTAACCATACCAGGAATTACTTAATTTATTAAGCTACTGGTTTTCTTTTTTCTTTTTTTTTTTTTTTTTTTGGCCAGTCCTGGGCCTTGGACCTAGGGCCGGAGCACTGTCCCTGGTTTCTTCCCGCTCAAGGCTAGCACTCTGCCCCTTGAGCCACAGCGCCGCTTCTGGCCGTTTTCTTTACATGTGGTGCTGGGGAATCGAACCCAGGGCCTCGTGAATCCGAGGCAGGCACTCTTGCCACTAGGCCATATCCTCAGGCCTCTACTGCTTTTCTTAATCTCAGTGGAGATATTTACTGATAAACAGCTACCTACGCAGCATGTTCATGTCGTTCCTCAATGAGCTTTTATCTCTCTCCCCTACTACAATTCAGATTCTTCTGAGGAGTTCCCAGTACATTAAACTTTCCCCTGTGTAATTACCTTAACAAGCTCCAGCTGTTTTTATTCTCAGAAGGTTTACACCCTGATATAAAGCTGCCTACCCCCTTCGTAAGTGCAGGACCTAAATGAGCTTTTTTCTCTGTTCCCTCACCACAATCAAGATTCTTTTGGGGAGTTTCCAGTACAGTAACCATACCAGGAAGTACTTAATTTATCAAGCTACTGCTTTTCTTAATCTCAGTGGAGATATTTACTGATAAACAGCTAACTATGCAACATTTTAATGTCGTTCCTATATGAGCTTTTATCTCTCTCCCCTCACCACAAATCAGATTCTTCTGAGGAGTTCCCAGTACATTATCCTTTCCCCTGTGTAATTACCTTAACAAGCTCCAGCTGTTTTTATTCTCAGAAGGTTTACTCCCTGATATACAGCTGCCTACGCCCTTCGTAAGTGCAGGTCCTAAATGAGCTTTTTTCTCTGTTCCCTCACCACAATCCTGATTCTTTTGGGGAGTTACCAGTACAGTAACCAAACCAGGAAGTACTTAATTTATTAAGCTACTGCTTTTCTTAATCTCAGTGGAGATATTTAATGATAAACAGCTACCTATGCAGTATGTTCATGTCGTTCATAAATGAGCTTTTACCTCTCTCCCCTCACCAAAAATCAGATTCTTCTGAGGAGTTCCCAGTACATTATCCTTTCCCCTGTGTAATTACCTTGACAAGCTCCAGCTGTTTTTATTCTCAGAAGGTTTACTCACTGATATACAGCTGCCTACGCCCTTCGTAAGTGCAAGTCCTAAATGAGCTTTTTTCTCTGTTCCCTCACCTCAATCCAGATTCTTTTGGGGAGTTACCAGTACAGTAAACATACCAGGAAGTACTTAATTTATTAAGCTACTGGTTTTCTTTTTTCTTTTTTTTTTTTTTTTTGGCCAGTCCTGGGCCTTGGACCTAGGGCCGGAGCACTGTCCCTGGTTTCTTCCCGCTCAAGGCTAGCACTCTGCCCCTTGAGCCACAGCGCCGCTTCTGGCCGTTTTCTTTACATGTGGTGCTGGGGAATCGAACCCAGGGCCTCGTGAATCCGAGGCAGGCACTCTTGCCACTAGGCCATATCCCCAGGCCTCTACTGCTTTTCTTAATCTCAGTGGAGATATTTACTGATAAACAGCTACCTACGCAGCATGTTCCTGTCGTTCCTCAATGAGCTTTTATCTCTCTCCCCTACTACAATTCAGATTCTTCTGAGGAGTTCCCAGTACATTAAACTTTCCCCTGTGTAATTACCTTAACAAGCTCCAGCTGTTTTTATTCTCAGAAGGTTTACTTCCTGATATACAGCTGCCTACCCCCTTCGTAAGTGCAGGTCCTAAATGAGCTTTTTTCTCCGTTCCCTCACCACAATCCAGATTCTTTTGGGGAGTTACCAGTACAGTAACCATACGAGGAAGTACTTATTTTATTAAGCTACTTCTTTTCTTAACCTCAGTGGAGATATTTACTGATAAACAGCTTCCTAAGCAGCCTGTTCATGTCGTTCCTAAATGAGCTTTTATCTCTCTCCCCTCACCACAAATCAGATTCTTCTGAGGAGTTCCCAGTACATTATCCTTTCCCCTGTGTAATTACCTTAACAAGCTCCAGCTGTTTTTATTCTCAGAAGGTTTACTCCCTGATATACAGCTGCCTACCCCCTTCGTAAGTGCAGGTCCTAAATGAGCTTTTTTCTCTGTTCCCTCACCACAATCCAGATTCTTTTGGCGAGGTACCAGTACAGTAACCATACCAGGAAGTACTTAATTTATTAAGCTACTGCATGTCTTAATCTCAGTGGAGATATTTACTGATAAACAGCTACCTACGCAGCATTTTCATGTCGTTCCTAAATGAGCTGTTTTCTCTCTCCCATCACCACAAATCAGATTCTTCTGAGGAGTTCCCAGTACATTATCCTTTCCCCTGTGTAATTACCTAAACAAGCTCCAGCTGTTTTTATTCTCAGAAGGTTTACTCCCTGATATACAGCTGCCTACCCCCTTCGTAAGTGCAGATCCTAAATGAGCTTTATTCTCTGTTCCCTCACCACAATCCAGATTCTTTTGCGGAGTTACCAGTACAGTAACCATACCAGGAAGTACTTAATTTATTAAGCTACTGCTTTACTTTATCTCAGTGGAGATATTTACTGATAAACAGATACCTACGCAATATGTTCATATAGTTCCTAACTGAGCTTTTATCTCTCTCCCCTCACCACAGATCAGATTCTTCTGAGGAGTTCCCAGTACATTATCCTTTCCCCTGTGTAATTACCTTAACAAGCTCCAGCTGTTTTTATTTTCAGAAGGTTTACTCTCTGATATACAGCTGCCTACCCCCTTCGTAAGTGCAGGTCATAAATGAGCTTTTTTCTCTGTTCCCTCACCACAATCCAGATTCTTTTGGGGAGTTACCAGTACAGTAACCATACCAGGAAGTACTTAATTTATTAAGCTACTGCTTTTCTTAATCTCAGTCGAGATATTTACTGATAATCAGCTACCTACGCAGCATGTACATGTCGTTCCTAAATGAGCTTTTATCTCTCTCCCCTCACCACAAATCAGATTCTTCTGAATTGTTCCCAGTACATTATCCTTTCCCCTGTGTAATTACCTTAACAAGCTCCAGCTGTTTTTATTCTCAGAAGGTTTACTCTCAGATATACAGCTGCCTACCCCCTTCGTAAGTGCAGGTCATAAATGAGCTATTTTCTCTGTTCCCTCACCACAATCCAGATTCTTTTGCGGAGTTACCAGTACAGTAACCATACCAGGAAGTACTTAATTTATTAAGCTACTGCTTTTCTTAATCTCAGTGGAGATATTTACTGATAAACAGCTACCTATGCAGCATGTTCTTGTCGTTCCTAAATGAGCTTTTATCTCTCTCCCCTCACCACAGATCAGATTCTTCTGAATAGTTCCCAGTACATTATCCTTTCCCCTGTGTAATTACCTTAACAAGCTCCAGCTGTTTTTACTCTCAGAAGGTTTACTCCCTGATATACAGCTGCCTACCCCCTTCGTAAGTGCAGGTCCTAAATGAGCTTTTTTCTCTGTTCCCTCACCACAATCCAGATTCTTTTGCGGAGTTACCAGTACAGTAACCATACCAGGAAGTACTTAATTTATTAAGCTACTGCATGTCTTAATCTCAGTGGAGATATTTACTGATAAACAGCTACCTACGCAGCATTTTCATGTCGTTCCTAAATGAGCTGTTTTCTCTCTCCCATCACCACAAATCAGATTCTTCTGAGGAGTTCCCAGTACATTATCCTTTCCCCTGTGTAATTACCGTAACAAGCTCCAGCTGTTTTTATTCTCAGAAGGTTTACTCCCTGATATACAGCTGCCTACCCCCTTCGTAAGTGCAGATCCTAAATGAGCTTTTTTCTCTGTTCCCTCACCACAATCCAGATTCTTTTGCGGAGTTACCAGTACAGTAACCATACCAGGAAGTACTTAATTTATTAAGCTACTGCTTTACTTTATCTCAGTGGAGATATTTACTGATAAACAGATACCTACGCAATATGTTCATATAGTTCCTAACTGAGCTTTTATCTCTCTCCCCTCACCACAGATCAGATTCTTCTGAGGAGTTCCCAGTACATTATCCTTTCCCCTGTGTAATTACCTTAACAAGCTCCAGCTGTTTTTATTTTCAGAAGGTTTACTCTCTGATATACAGCTGCCTACCCCCTTCGTAAGTGCAGTTCATAAATGAGCTTTTTTCTCTGTTCCCTCACCACAATCCAGATTCTTTTGGGGAGTTACCAGTACAGTAACCATACCAGGAAGTACTTAATTTATTAAGCTACTGCTTTTCTTAATCTCAGTCGAGATATTTACTGATAAACAGCTACCTACGCAGCATGTACATGTCGTTCCTAAATGAGCTTTTATCTCTCTCCCCTCACCACAAATCAGATTCTTCTGAATTGTTCCCAGTACATTATCCTTTCCCCTGTGTAATTACCTTAACAAGCTCCAGCTGTTTTTATTCTCAGAAGGTTTACTCTCAGATATACAGCTGCCTACCCCCTTCGTAAGTGCAGGTCATAAATGAGCTATTTTCTCTGTTCCCTCACCACAATCCAGATTCTTTTGCGGAGTTACCAGTACAGTAACCATACCAGGAAGTACTTAATTTATTAAGCTACTGCTTTTCTTAATCTCAGTGGAGATATTTACTGGTAAACAGCTACCTATGCAGCATGTTCTTGTCGTTCCTAAATGAGCTTTTATCTCTCTCCCCTCACCACAGATCAGATTCTTCTGAATAGTTCCCAGTACATTTTCCTTTCCCCTGTGTAATTACCTTAACAAGCTCCAGCTGTTTTTACTCTCAGAAGGTTTACTCCCTGATATACAGCTGCCTACCCCCTTCGTAAGTGCAGGTCCTAAATGAGCTTTTTTCTCTGTTCCCTCACCACAATCCAGATTCTTTTGGGGAGGTACCAGTACAGTAACCATACCAGGAAGTACTTAATTTATTAAGCTACTGCTTTTCTTAATCTCAGTGGAGATATTTACTGATAAACAGCTACCTACGCAGCATGTTCAAGTCGTTCCTATATGAGCTTTTATCTCTCTCCCCTCACCACAATTCAGATTCTTCTGAGGAGTTCCCAGTACATTATCCTTTCCCCTGTGTAATTACCTTAACCAGCTCCAGCTGTTTTTATTCTCAGAAGGTTTACTCCCTGATATACAGCTGCCTACCCCCTACGTAAGTGCAGGTCCTAAATGAGCTTTTTTCTCTGTTCCCTCACCACAATCCAGATTCTTCTGGGGAGTTACCATTACAGTAACTATACCAGAAGTACTTAATTTATTAAGCTACTGCTTTTCTTAATCTCAGTGGAGATATTTACGGATAAACAGCTACCTACGCAGCATGTTCATGTCGTTCCTAAATGAGCTTTTATCTCTCTCCCCTCACCACAAATCAGATTTTTCTTAATAGTTCCCATTACATTATCCTTTCCCCTGTGTAATTACATTAACAAGCTCCAGCTGTTTTTACTCCCAGAAGTTTTACTCCCTGATATACAGCTGCCTACCCCCTTCGTAAGTGCAGGTCCTAAATGAGCTTTTTTCTCTGTTCCCTCACCACAATCCAGATTCTTTTGGGGAGGTAACAGTACAGTAACCATACCAGGAAGTACTTAATTTATTAAGCTACTGCATGTCTTAATCTCAGTGGAGATATTTACTGATAAACACCTACCTATGCAGCATGTTCATGTTGTTCCTAAATGACCTTTTATCTATCTCCCCTCACCACAATTCAGATTCTTCTGAGGAGTTCCCAGTACATTATCCTTTCCCCTGTGTAATTACCTTAACAAGCTCCACGTGGTTTTATTCTCAGAAGGTTTACTCCCTGATATACAGCTGCCTACCCCCTTCGTAAGTGCAGGTCCTAAATGAGCTTTTTTCTCTGTTCCCTCACCACAATCCAGATTCTTTTGCGGAGTTACCAGTACAGTAACCATACCAGGAAGTACTTAATTTATTGAGCTACTGCTTTACTTAATCTCAGTGGAGATATTTACTGATAAACAGCTACATACTCAGCATGTTCATATAGTTCCTAAATGAGCTTTTATCTCTCTCCCCTCACCACAAATCAGAATCTTCTGAGGAGTTCCACTACATTATCCTTTCCCTTGTGTAATTACCTTAATAAGCTCCAGCTGTTTTTATTCTCAGAAGGTTTACTCCCTGATATACAGCAGCCTACCCCCTTCGTAAGTGCAGGTCCTAAATGAGCTTTTTTCTCTGTTCCCTCACCACAATCCATTCTTTTGGGGAGATACCAGTACAGTATCCATACCAGGAAGTACTTAATTTATTAAGCTAGTGCTTTTCTTCATCTCAGTGGAGATATTTACTGATAAACAGCTACCTACGCAGCATGTTCATGTCGTTCCTAAATGAGCTTTTATCTCTCTCCCCTCACCACAATTCAGATTCTTCTGAGGAGTTCCCAGTACGTTATCCTTTCCCCTGTGTAATTACCTTAACAAGCTCCAGCTGTTTTAATTCTCAGAGGGTTTACTCCCTGATATACAGCTGCCTACCCCCTTCGTAAGTTCAGGTCCTAAATGAGCTTTTCTCTCTGTTCCCTCACCACAATCCAGATTCTTTTGGGGAGGTACCAGTACAGTAACCATACCAGGAAGTACTTAATTTATTAAGCTACTGCTTTTCTTAATCTCAGTGGAGATATTTACTGATAAACAGCTACCTACGCAGCATGTTCATGTCGTTCCTAAATGAGCTTTTATCTCTCTCCCCTCACCACAAATCCGATTCTTCTGAGGATTTCCCAGTACATTATCCTATCCCCTGTGTAATTACCTTAACAAGCTCCAGCTGTTTTTATTCTCAGAAGGTTTACTCCCTGATATACAGCTGCCTACCCCCCTTCGTAAGTGCAGGTCCTAAATGAGCTTTTTTCTCTGTTCCCTCACCACAATCCAGATTCTTTTGGGGAGTTACCAGTACAGTAACCATACCAGCAAGTACTTAATTTATTAAGCTACTGCTTTTCTTAATCTCAGTGGAGATATTTACTGATAAACAGCTAGGTAGGCAGCATGTTCATGTCGTTACTAAATGAGCTTTTATCTCTCTCCCCTCACCACAAATCAGATTCTTCTGAGGAGTTACCAGTACATTATCCTTTCCCCTGTGTAATTACCTTAACCAGCTCCAGCTGTTTTTATTCTCAGAAGGTTTACTCCCTGATATACAGCTGCCTACCCCCTTCGTAAGTGCAAGTCCTAAATGAGCTTTTTTCTCTGTTCCCTCACCACAATCCAGATTCTTTTGGGGAGTTACCAGTACAGTAACCATACCAGGAAGTACTTAATTTATTAAGCTACTGCTTTTCTTAATCTCAGTCGAGATATTTACTGATAATCAGCTACCTACGCAGCATGTACATGTCGTTCCTAAATGAGCTTTTATCTCTCTCCCCTCACCACAAATCAGATTCTTCTGAATTGTTCCAGTACATTATCCTTTCCCCTGTGTAATTACCTTAACAAGCTCCAGCTGTTTTTATTCTCAGAAGGTTTACTCTCAGATATACAGCTGCCTACCCCCTTCGTAAGTGCAGGTCATAAATGAGCTATTTTCTCTGTTCCCTCACCACAATCCAGATTCTTTTGCGGAGTTACCAGTACAGTAACCATACCAGGAAGTACTTAATTTATTAAGCTACTGCTTTTCTTAATCTCAGTGGAGATATTTACTGATAAACAGCTACCTATGCAGCATGTTCTTGTCGTTCCTAAATGAGCTTTTATCTCTCTCCCCTCACCACAGATCAGATTCTTCTGAATAGTTCCCAGTACATTATCCTTTCCCCTGTGTAATTACCTTAACAAGCTCCAGCTGTTTTTACTCTCAGAAGGTTTACTCCCTGATATACAGCTGCCTACCCCCTTCGTAAGTGCAGGTCCTAAATGAGCTTTTTTCTCTGTTCCCTCACCACAATCCAGATTCTTTTGCGGAGTTACCAGTACAGTAACCATACCAGGAAGTACTTAATTTATTAAGCTACTGCATGTCTTAATCTCAGTGGAGATATTTACTGATAAACAGCTACCTACGCAGCATTTTCATGTCGTTCCTAAATGAGCTGTTTTCTCTCTCCCATCACCACAAATCAGATTCTTCTGAGGAGTTCCCAGTACATTATCCTTTCCCCTGTGTAATTACCGTAACAAGCTCCAGCTGTTTTTATTCTCAGAAGGTTTACTCCCTGATATACAGCTGCCTACCCCCTTCGTAAGTGCAGATCCTAAATGAGCTTTTTTCTCTGTTCCCTCACCACAATCCAGATTCTTTTGCGGAGTTACCAGTACAGTAACCATACCAGGAAGTACTTAATTTATTAAGCTACTGCTTTACTTTATCTCAGTGGAGATATTTACTGATAAACAGATACCTACGCAATATGTTCATATAGTTCCTAACTGAGCTTTTATCTCTCTCCCCTCACCACAGATCAGATTCTTCTGAGGAGTTCCCAGTACATTATCCTTTCCCCTGTGTAATTACCTTAACAAGCTCCAGCTGTTTTATTTTCAGAAGGTTTACTCTCTGATATACAGCTGCCTACCCCCTTCGTAAGTGCAGGTCATAAATGAGCTTTTTTCTCTGTTCCCTCACCACAATCCAGATTCTTTTGGGGAGTTACCAGTACAGTAACCATACCAGGAAGTACTTAATTTATTAAGCTACTGCTTTTCTTAATCTCAGTCGAGATATTTACTGATAAACAGCTACCTACGCAGCATGTACATGTCGTTCCTAAATGAGCTTTTATCTCTCTCCCCTCACCACAAATCAGATTCTTCTGAATTGTTCCCAGTACATTATCCTTTCCCCTGTGTAATTACCTTAACAAGCTCCAGCTGTTTTTATTCTCAGAAGGTTTACTCTCAGATATACAGCTGCCTACCCCCTTCGTAAGTGCAGGTCATAAATGAGCTATTTTCTCTGTTCCCTCACCACAATCCAGATTCTTTTGCGGAGTTACCAGTACAGTAACCATACCAGGAAGTACTTAATTTATTAAGCCACTGCTTTTCTTAATCTCAGTGGAGATATTTACTGATAAACAGCTACCTATGCAGCATGTTCTTGTCGTTCCTAAATGAGCTTTTATCTCTCTCCCCTCACCACAGATCAGATTCTTCTGAATAGTTCCCAGTACATTTTCCTTTCCCCTGTGTAATTACCTTAACAAGCTCCAGCTGTTTTTACTCTCAGAAGGTTTACTCCCTGATATACAGCTGCCTACCCCCCTTCGTAAGTGCAGGTCCTAAATGAGCTTTTTTCTCTGTTCCCTCACCACAATCCAGATTCTTTTGGGGAGGTACCAGTACAGTAACCATACCAGGAAGTACTTAATTTATTAAGCTACTGCTTTTCTTAATCTCAGTGGAGATATTTACTGATAAACAGCTACCTACGCAGCATGTTCAAGTCGTTCCTAAATGAGCTTTTATCTCTCTCCCCTCACCACAATTCAGATTCTTCTGAGGAGTTCCCAGTACATTATCCTTTCCCCTGTGTAATTACCTTAACCAGCTCCAGCTGTTTTTATTCTCAGAAGGTTTACTCCCTGATATACAGCTGCCTACCCCCTTCGTAAGTGCAGGTCCTAAATGAGCTTTTTTCTCTGTTCCCTCACCACAATCCAGATTCTTCTGGGGAGTTACCATTACAGTAACTATACCAGGAAGTACTTAATTTATTAAGCTACTGCTTTTCTTAATCTCAGTGGAGATATTTACGGATAAACAGCTACCTACGCAGCATGTTCATGTCGTTCCTAAATGAGCTTTTATCTCTCTCCCCTCACCACAAATCAGATTTTTCTTAATAGTTCCCATTACATTATCCTTTCCCCTGTGTAATTACATTAACAAGCTCCAGCTGTTTTTACTCCCAGAAGTTTTACTCCCTGATATACAGCTGCCTACCCCCTTCGTAAGTGCAGGTCCTAAATGAGCTTTTTTCTCTGTTCCCTCACCACAATCCAGATTCTTTTGGGGAGGTAACAGTACAGTAACCATACCAGGAAGTACTTAATTTATTAAGCTACTGCATGTCTTAATCTCAGTGGAGATATTTACTGATAAACACCTACCTATGCAGCATGTTCATGTTGTTCCTAAATGACCTTTTATCTCTCTCCCCTCACCACAATTCAGATTCTTCTGAGGAGTTCCCAGTACATTATCCTTTCCCCTGTGTAATTACCTTAACAAGCTCCACGTGGTTTTATTCTCAGAAGGTTTACTCCCTGATATACAGCTGCCTACCCCCTTCGTAAGTGCAGGTCCTAAATGAGCTTTTTTCTCTGTTCCCTCACCACAATCCAGATTCTTTTGCGGAGTTACCAGTACAGTAACCATACCAGGAAGTACTTAATTTATTGAGCTACTGCTTTACTTAATCTCAGTGGAGATATTTACTGATAAACAGCTACATACTCAGCATGTTCATATAGTTCCTAAATGAGCTTTTATCTCTCTCCCCTCACCACAAATCAGAATCTTCTGAGGAGTTCCAGTACATTATCCTTTCCCTTGTGTAATTACCTTAATAAGCTCCAGCTGTTTTTATTCTCAGAAGGTTTACTCCCTGATATACAGCAGCCTACCCCCTTCGTAAGTGCAGGTCCTAAATGAGCTTTTTTCTCTGTTCCCTCACCACAATCCATTCTTTTGGGGAGATACCAGTACAGTATCCATACCAGGAAGTACTTAATTTATTAAGCTAGTGCTTTTCTTC